>NC_064626.1:700780929-701083959 GCF_023864275.1 Schistocerca cancellata
TATGTCTCTTTTTTCTTTTGTCAGTTTTGGGGTGTATTTTTGTATAGAATTGTCTGTTGTGAAAGCTATGTTTATTCCCTTTCTTTTGAAAATGTTGGTAATTTTATCTGATAGTTTGTGTTTGTATGTCATTGCTACCATATTGTGTTTTCTTTCATCTTTTTCTGATTATCCTGTGTAGTTGTTGTGGGACTGGGTGTTTGTGTTTGGTTCTGTTATGTTGTTGTCTGTGGTTTGGTGCTTTCTGATTTTATTTTACTTTTTATTTTGTTGTTTAGCTTTGTGACTATGTTACTATTGTAACCATTGTCTTGTGCTGTTTGCAATATTATGTCCAGTTCTTTGTGGTAGTTTTCGTTGGTGAGTGGCTCTACGTTGAGGCTATAGAGCGTGTGTCAAAGTGCTGCTTGCTATTGTGAGTGTGGGTAATTCGAGGATTGGGGAATGATAGTATCCATTAAAAAGGAAACCCATACACACTCTTCAGCTCACTCTCTCTCTCATAACCTCACACGATATAGACATCATGAATAGAAGTTGGTTTTGAACATATGTTTCATTATGTTAGCAACAAGTAGGTAAACACGCCAAAGAGGAGGAAACACGCAATGGAGTTACAATATTTATGTTGTTGAAAGCACAGTTTCTGAAGAAATAATTATACCGAGTGGCAAAACAATATTAGTAGACCACAAAAGAGGAGAAACATTGGTGATCAGTGTGAGAAACGTCGGAACTCAAAATTGTGCTTCTATGTTGGTAATAAAGTGGTAGTGTGACCTCCAGATCAGATGAGAGGAAACACAGATCACAGCAAATCAAAATAAATTACTTTTTTACTTAAAAATTACGATATGAACTGTTTGATAATAACAAAATTGTATTGTTATGGATTCCTCTGATGACGCCTTAGAGCAAGAAAAAGGTGAAATGCGTCTGGGAAAAATAAATTAGTGGCAGCAGGAAAAGGCGGTTCGATTTACAAAAGAAGTATTTCTGTGCTTGCTGCGGAATATGGCCATGCAACAAACTTTTTATGTTTGGAATCATTCAAAATTATTTGAACATAAACTTAGGGGTACAAGACACACTAACAGTTAATAAGAAATAAGCCAAGAAACATTGTCAATACCGAATGAAAAATCTGCTGTTCATAGTACAACTTTGTTGACATGTTGATGCTGTATTGCTTTTTGTAGCATTTAACTTAGAGATGATAAAGATCAGCACAGTAACTTCTGAGCACCAGAAGTGGTAAGTATTTTGTAATTCTTCTAGTATATAACAGAAAAAAATACAATAATCCATGTGTCACTCACACATAATGTGAATTAATGGAGAGTGCCAATTGTCTCCCTGCCTTCCATCCAGTGCAGCCTCTGTGAACGTAAATAGTGGTGTATGTTCTAGGATTTATTGTTTTGCATTATCTGAAATTGACATTATGAATATTTCTCAAAACAGTACTAATCTTACCAAACATTTATGACATCAAATGGGACAAAATAAAGTCATATTTTATTAAAATGATTGCACTCATTTGTGGCTCACTTTTGGAGATTATGTTGTCATATGTATGTTAAATTTTCGAATTAAAACAGTAGACCCATTGTTTGTAATGGCCAGTAAAACATTGGTGTATGTGTACTTGTAGGGTCATGCAGTGTGAAAGTGGAATACACATTTGCAGCCATGGAATGATAAGTAGAGTAGCAGTTTATTTAGAAAAGATGGCATGCCACCAGATAGCATGCTGCTACCTGCCTTCTTGGGCTGAGTGCTGCTGGAAGAGTTGTGGCCGAAGGTCAATGGTAATTGCATTACTGGGCAACAGGCAGCCAAGCCTGTTCGCTGTGAACTTGGGCAAACGTTGCTGGCACACATCTGATAATCTGTAATTATTTAGCACTGCTGTATTAACATGGTCATAAGTGATCCAGGACAGTCGTGTTGATATAAGTGCTTGTCTCCACATTCAGTTGTTCGCATGGGTGAGACTGTGCATTTTTATAGTGGACAAAGCTTTCAGCCAACAACTGACTCCATATCTTTACAACTGTATCAGAAGTTTATGCTGCACGTCGGGCAATCTGAGAAATTGCATACTTATATTACAACAGTGTTGCTAAAATCAAAGTTCATACTACCTAAAATGGTTTAACTCAAAAAATATTTGTGCCACCTGGGAGATTGCTTCTAACTGCTTGCAAGCACTTAAATAAGGTGCTGTTTAGAAGTGACACTTGGTGGTTCACTGGCTGCTAATGCTGCACAACCTTATGATTAGTGATACTGTGCCAGCAGTCATCTGCAGATACCAGTAATGTATTTCTATGCTGGAAATTGTGTATTCAAAATGCCTACTCTCCCATCTACAGCAATTTTAATAGTGTGATCACAATTCCATAAAGTGCAAAATGAAAGTAACAATGTATACCTTTTTGATTCTGGAATTAGGGCAAATAATTGACTATGGAAAAAAAAAAAAAAAATTTGCAAAGAGCGAGAGCTGTACTCTGAGCGTGATTAATTCATTACCCTGTCATATTAGTGACACTCAAATTGTTCAAGATTTGAGTTTTACGTTGCATTTTAAGCAGTGAACATTCACACATTTGTAGGTTAATTCTTACAAAGAAGAAAACTGCAACCAGCCACTATTAATATTGCTATTTATTTAGGTAAATAGCGCCGTTACCGGTTTCGAACTGGCAAGTTCATCATCTGACGGCTGTTCACATGATTTTCAAGATACACTTTACATTATCGTCCATTTTCAATTTTTGTTATTCCACTGTGGCGAAGTATTTTTGGTGTGTTGTTGCCGTCGAAAATTCCATGCGATTTTGTTTCGAAGTTGCAGGATTGTATTTTTTGCATATTCCTAAATATATCCAGCACTTACGTAACTTGTACATCACCATATTGTGCATAGCACCACACACACACACACACACACACACACACACACACACACACACCAAAAAGAATTTGCCACATGTGAAGTTACCACAGAGATTGCAGATTTACAAACACAGCACTATTTACCTAAATAAATAGCAGTATTACTAGTGGCTGGTTGCTGTTTTCTTCTTTGTAAGAATTAACCTACATTAATTGTACACAGCCACGGTCTCACCATGTCAGTTTTACACAAAATAACATTTACACAACTATTTCCAACATGATTCAGCATTAAGTGCAGACTGATTTGAAGTGTATAGATTGCAGTTCCAAAATGAATGCACCTGTCCTGTAGAAACATACTACAGACATGAATTTGGATGCCTTAATGACCAATTGAAAGTTATGGATAACCTAGGACTGTAGTATCAATTCCCTAACTAACAACTCTTTGGAGAATCCCTGTTTCATTAACTTCTTTCACAATATTTTCCTGATTTGATGTGTCTATTTGTCAGAATATTTGTTTGGACCACTTACTTTTAGCTGAAACTCCCATGCTCAAAGGATATCAAGATAAGGTCTCTGTAGTGATTTGTATGTAGTTTATTTCATAAATAAAACACAGTTTTCCTTTGTTCTGTTACCAGGGTTTCACCATATTTGGGTCAGTCATTATATTTTAATTGTTCAGCTTACCCATCCGTTATTGCTGAAGTTATAGGAATAACTCTTAAACTTTTTGGACAACAACCATATGGAAAGGACGTGGAGTCCAACCAAACATCCGACTAAACATTTTTGCACACTTAAAGATCCTAATCAGCCTTCACATAGTATATCGAAGGAAGATTAGATTTTATTGTCCCACAGATGATAAATTGTTAGAGATGGAGAACAAGCTCAACTAAAGGAAATTGGCCATGTCAGTTTCAAAGGAACCATCCCAGAATATGCCTTAAGTCATTTATGGAATCCTCAGAAAACCTAAATGCGGATGGCCGTGCAGGGTTTTGGTCCACGGTCCAGTGTTTTACACCTGCACCACCTAACTGGATTACACATAGCACAGATAATTTAGGAGAATTATGACGAAATGTTTAACAGACGCTACTGGAGAATAATTAATTACTGTGTACAACTATCCCAGTCTTGAAAAAATTGTTACTACTATGGGAATTGTTTGCCAGATGTGAACTGAAAAAGTGGAAGATAGAAAACTAAAATGACACAAGGTGAATAATTTTCGTGATGAGGAAAAAGATTATGTAGGCATGGAACATAGGAGGTTGAAGATCATGATAACATAAGCAAATGTAGAAAGTATATTTTGAGACAAATCCACTATATATCACTCATGAAATGCAAGCAAGACAGAAATACTAGACTACTGTATAACGAGGGATTTGTAAGAACTGTATATTTAGGAAGTAATGCTGATAATCATTTCTCATGTGAGGTTGCAGGATGTATTGTGTATCTATTTAGTAATGTACAAAGCTCTAGAAATTAGAATGGTCCTCATTGCGTAATTATTAAGAGGATTATATGAATACACATGTAGTGCTAGTTGATCAAAGTACTTGTGGAAAGCTTCATTTGATGTACGTGACTGCATCTCTCAAGAACATATGCTAGGGACATACCATTAAATAACCAAAAAAGGAAGCCTTAATTAAGAATCCAGTAGCAACCATCTGAAGGTGGCATTAATTAGCCGAAAGCGTTTATGGTGGTGTTTGAATAGAGATTTTATACCTCTCTTTTTAAATTATAATCCTTGTAATTGTTCTACAGTCATGTTTTGTGATGGAACCTGTTAAGGTTCTTTCCAGCAGGTCACGTCTTTACTGTCATGTACGATATTTCATAACTTGTATTTTAATTAATTACAATTTTCTTTTACAAGATACTACTACAGCAGGTTGACATTTTTAAAAGTTAGCATTACCTGCCGGAACTTTATTACTGTACTATGCAGTTTATCATTACTCTTGCCACCTCGGGGTCGAGAGCAATGCTCAATACGAGTCATCAGCTTTCTCATGTCAGTTTTGTTGTTAGTTGGTGAAGCCAATAAATGCGAAAGCAAGAAACAATAGTTGGTCTGTAGCTTAGCCTGAGGTATGGGTTAGGTTGGAAGCTGACAGCTTGGTTGTGAGTTTGTGAAGGCAATGAATGTGATACTGAAAAAACATGGTTGTGGTGACAGACTGATCTGTAGCTTAAGCCATTTGAAAAAATTGCCAGACATCATGTTATAATCATGATATTGTCTACGGCATTTGTTGCATGTTTCCTACGTCACTGGCCGAAACAGAGACTCATATCAAACATTCCTCTATATCCTCACCTCAAAGGTACACTATTTGGTTCCTGTCCACAATTTCAGATAAGAACTGGCCACTTCAAATTCGAAACTTCAACACATCAACAATTTTCAGTGCTGAAGTTATTGAGAAGCAGGCCTACATGTCCTACAGGTAATATTTATTGATCATAAATTTCCTTGCAGATGAACTGTTATCATTTATAGCTAAGGAAATACAAATATTGTACAGTAATAAACAGCAAAACTCCAAGACGACAATATGTGTGGAGCGAATCATACCACAATGTCAAGGTTTGGCACAAAGTTTGGTACCACCCATAATACTGCCTAATATACATGAAATACATGTATACGTTGCATAAAAAAAAAAAGTCACAGTCCTAAACAAACATTTTTTGGATGATCAGAAATATGGTTACATCTGTCCCCCCCCCTTTTTTTTGTATCATATGTTCTACACAGTGACTGACTGACATATTCATCACTCATTTATTTCAATAATCATCATTTTTATGAGATATCCTTGATTTCTGTAAGCCAGTGTATATGTTTGTGCTAATCGAAAATTTTACAGGCATTTGTTTTAATATCCATGTGCTGTATCTAGTATCGATAATTGTTTATATTTTTATTGTTTGGCCATGAATGCCCAATATTAGCCATATTATATGACTCATACTAACCCAGTCATTCTGTGAAAATCAGATGTTTATAAAAAGTTATTCAGTATGTCTGTATTATTTATCTTTCTTTTTTGGTAACAATTCTTTTTTTTATTTTTTTTTATTTAAAGGTACCACAGTCAGAACTGGACAGCGATACAGTGAAAACAATTTTGTCAGAATATCGCATTCACAATGCTGACATAACTCTGAGGTACGATGCAACTAGTGATGATCTTATAGATGTAATTGAAGGAAATCGAATATATATACCGTGCATTTACCTGCTCAACAAAATTGGTAAGTAGCGTACTGACTATGAAGCAAAATCTGTCTTTAAATTAAAACACATTTGCTTTTCTACTGTCATCATTATGTAATCAGTTGCATTATTTCACATAACGTTATTACAGTGTGGTAAGAGCAGCTCATTATGTATTGCATGGCAAGAATAAAAGGAACTATCATCATCAATGAACAGAGTAAAGGTGCAAAGGTGCCCACTAACATTATAGTTGCAACATGTAAAAAACTGAAAGAATTTTATGAAATGGACAAGACCATTCCTCAAAAGAAAATGCCATTTTTCACTGTGTTTATATTTATGTTCACTATTATTTATTTCTCATGATCAGCTGATCTCAGTAATGTGCTTTCACATATCCTCATAATTTTACTAAATCACCAATTGTGAGTGTATACAAATGAAGTCTGTCTTGTAAATAGGTTTCTACTGTCGTCATAAACTTGAATGAGAACAACATTCCATACTGGTCAAGGGCTGTAACAGTGAGCTCATATTCTCTAGCATCTAGCTGTGAATAAAGTCACCACTTTTTAAAGAACTTTCCTATATCTAACATTTCTCAGAAACCATAACAACATTAGGTGAATAGATCTCACATTTACAATATCATCATATCCAGTCTAGACGTAACAAGTCATCAAATGACCGATAGTAAGTAAGGAAGAGATAACACAATATAGCTTCATTTGTTCAGGGGCTAGACCACTGTCGTCTGGCCCCTTCTCTGGATTTGACACTATTCCTAAAACATGACTGCAAAGTGTAAACAACTTCTCCATCGCAACTAAAGACTCTCATTCTTCATCATAACTTGTGGATGCACTGGCTCCCTTTTTTCCCATCATATCTGCACACGAATCCAAAAAGCATGTGGACAGTGGGTCCTTCTTCCTGCACAACTAATTAAAGTCATGTTTCTCCATGAACATTTTTCACCAGTCTAGGACGAAGAAGTGATACATGTTGCTCCCCACCAAAATGAAAGATGTCATGTAAAATAACTTACATAACTAATTACAGTATCTGAATATAATAGAGGGAAACATTCCATGTGGGTTGCGAAAGCTCGAATTTTGTGTGTGTGTTTGTGTCTATCAACATACCAACACTTTCGTTTGGTAAGATATAATTACAGTATCTGATAACTTTGACCGTTTAGTAATTTATAATTATTTCTACATCTGGGTCTCAAGGGACCTAAGTTTATTTTGTTTCTCTCCACAGCAAAATACATGTGTTTGGGTGTATTAAGTCCTTATTATGAGCTAATAACCACTTGGTTTGTAATTGGGTGGATAAAAAAAATCTAGCCACCAACCAGTGGCAGGAGAACACATATATAAAGGTATTTAAATCTGCTAGCTTTCTGGGGCTCCTTTTCTCGGCAGGAGGATTCAAGGGGAAGTAAGAGGGGTGAAAGAAAAGAACTGGTCAGTGTTAGGAAATGGGGAAAGTTTGGAAAAGTTTCCCAGAACCTTGGGTCATGGAGACTTACTGGGTGGGATGAGAAGGAAAGTCTGTTAGTCTCCCGTGGCAGGGAACAGAAAAAATAAATCCCGATCCTCCAGTTCTCGTTATTTCATCCATGCCTAATGGTAGTAGCAACAATGCATATGGTAATATATTTTCTAAACCTTTTTATGTAATTTACTCATATTTCTGCTGGATGCTCTTGTAAGAATAATACCCACCACATTAACCAACTATGTAACAATCTACTTTCCATAAGGAAAGCCAAAGCCAGATGATCTCTGTGTGTTATGTTCTTGGAGCCCCAAACCAGCATTTGAAACTTTTGTATGCTCCACAACAGTTAATAATTCCTTCTCTGTAGCCATATAGTTAAATTCATGTTTGTTGAGAGTTTTGCTGGTGAAAGCTATTGTCTTATGATCTCTGAACTCAGTATTCAATTCACCTTGAAATAGCTCACAAGCTACACCATATTTGGAAGCATCTGTTGCTAACGTAATGGCTTAATTCATTATTGAGTGGTTTTATATGGTCGCATCTACTACTGCCTGCTTAATATTATGAAATGCCTCTGATGCTCCTTCATCCCATATCCACTTGGATCTTTGCTTTAATAATAACTAGCTGACCCGGCGAACTTCGTACCGCCTAACAGTCAATGAATGTCGTGTTACCTTTTAGCTGAACTAATTTAGGCTTTGATGAACGTAATACAATGATACAAAATAATATTAATATAGATAGAAATATAAAAGTATTTTATTTTGATGAATGATGATGAATACATACAGAATGAGAATAAAAATTAAAAAAATAATAATAATTAAGTATTTCAAACACGTCAGAAAAAAATCATTGAAAACTGTATTGTGCAGGTTGGGATACACTCTGATTAATTCATTAATCGGATTTTCATTCAAGCACCTTGTGGTAAACGACATTCTTTTTTTTTTTTTTTGTCAGGCGCAAGAACAAATAATGCGGATGGTTTGCCGACACGTGAGCATGCCACGTACAATTGACCATGAGAAAAACACGCATTTTCTAGATTGAGGCCACAAATAGTCAAGGATTGGCCCTGTGATTTGTTGAACGTCATGGCGAAGGCAAGACAAATCGGGAATTGAATTCGTTTAAACTCAAAGGGCATATCTGTTGGGATCATCGGAATCCTTGGAATAAGAACTTCCTCATCTTTAACTTTTCCTTTAAGTATCGACGCGTGAATCACATTGCTCATCAGTTTTCTTATCACCAAACGCGTTCCATTGCACAGTTTTGGTTGGTTTAAATTTCTAAGCATGATGACTACCGAGCCAACCTTCAGTTGTAAATTGTGCGGTGGTAAACCAGGCACATCCAAGGAGTTCAAAAATTCAGTTGGATAATTAGTGGCTTCTTCTTCGTTTGTTACACAGTCGATAGATTTGAATGAATACAGAGTACCTACGATTTGATTTTGAATTATAAAATTGAGGTCATCTACATCTTTATTTTTAGCCGCCAAAATTGCTCGCTCACTTAACCATTTAGTATTTTTGTGGTTAGCAATAATATCAGGAAATACTTTGTTGATAAGCTCGTCTTTTGATGAGACGAAATTGCAAAAATTTGGAGGAAATGAAATCAAACCGCTCGATTCGTCAACAGGAACACGGCCATTACCGATAGTCAGCAATTGCTTCGAGAAATCATCAGCAGATAGATCGTTCAACAATGCAACTCTCATATTTACAGACAGTTGAAGTTTGTTTACATATCGCCACAGATTTGATGCTTTGAGGCAAGCGTTTATTTCGTCGGCAGCAGTAGATCTTGGAATTACTGGTAGTGTTTGTCGGAAATCGCCAGATAATAAAATCATTGAACCACCAAAACATCTCGAGTCATTGCACAGATCTTTTAATGTTTGGTCTAGTGCTTCCAATGCGCGTTTGTGCGCCATTGTGCATTCGTCCCATATGATGATTTTTGATGCTACCAAAACTTTGGCCATTGCGGAGTGTTTCGAAATGTTACATGTCGGTTGTTCAGTAGTTTGAAGGTTTAATGGTAATTTTAACGCTGAGTGAGCCGTACGGCATCCGTCTAACAATGTGGCCGCTATTCCACAAGAAGCAATTGCTACCGCAATTTCGGATCTTGCACGTACAGTTGCCAAAATCAATGACATGAGGAATGTCTTCCCAGTTCCACCGGGGGCATCCAAAAAAAATAAGCCACCATTTTCATCATCAATTGCATTAATCAGTGTATCATAGACTTCCTTCTGCTTAGGATTCAACAGTGGTACATTCGTTTGAACTGATTGGATTAGTTCATGTGGATCATATTCACGTTCACGTTCCAATTCTCTATTAAATGCGTCATTCATTCCGCGATCTGGCGCTGGCATTCCTAACCTAACTAACAAACTGCCGCACATGAGGTAACACATATCTTCGATCAAGAGCAAAGCCTGGTTATGCATCTCCTCATTCGCCTCAAGATCGGGATTTCTTGAGCTGACACGAATTCGATATAAAATGTCTTCTGACATGTTATCTTTGTATTTGTTCCACAGGTCACGTGGGTTCGATGGGAAGCATGTCAAAATGATGATAGCAAATAATGTGCGTATCTGACTTGGAGATGCAGAAATAATTGCTTCAGCGATTGTCGTGTCCCAATGAGTATCGTTTTCAAGCAAATTCAGCTCTTGACATGCTGCGCGAAATGTGGGGCACACTATACCATTAACAGTTTGTAGTGATTCAAATAATGTTGGCCCTCGAACATGTACCAGCAACAACCGCAAATAGAAACATTCATCATTCTTCGGATGAACTGTGTAAATACGACCAAGAGCATCAGCAGAACGCATATCTGGATGACCAGAAACTGCATCGCCTTGCTTCCGACGTTGAAATTTCTTCAATGTAGCGTTCCAAGTGTAATAACGTGGCATTTCCGAGTAAAGCAACGTTCGTGCGAACGGATCGTTTTGACAAATCGCAAAGAAACTGGTCAGTGTTGTCGCTGGAGGTGTTTCGGCACGTTGAGCAGCATTCGACGCTGTGAAATATACTCTCTGACCGTTCTCTAGATGCACCCCCAAATGTACTACAGTGGGATAACGTTCGTGAATAGGGAATGAGAATATACTCCAAATTGCTTCATTGCAGTTCACATATCTACCAACTTGATAGTGCGTGATTTCATTGTTGATATTGGATGTTTGGATACCAAAAACCGCCATGTCGCTCCCTTTCGTGACATATTTGCAAATGTATTTAATAGATTTGACCGAATTGCAATACTCAACATTACAATGTGCCTTGAATGTTTTGGAAAGAAGTGGCGAATATGGAACAATCCAACTGTTGTCAACTATGAAATTGTTTCCTTTCACTTTAGTTGTGATAGTTCTACCATTATCATCGGGCGATCGACGCCGATACAATGGATAACCATCGTTGCCTGTAATGGTCTCTGCCGTGAATTTTCGCGGATACCGTTTGGAACACTTGCCGTCGACCATGCACGGTGATTGGCGGTTGATAGTGCCACATAGTCCATGAATCATATTCGTGATTACAACATCATGTAGGTCTGGATCTGTTTCAGGAGCAGGAATCTCCGCACATATGATGTCATCTATTTGATCTGGCCGAATTCTGTCTACTAACCAAATTAGAATGTGAGCATGCGGTAGGCCTCGTTTTTGCCGTTCGACTGAATACATCCAGCATCGAGTAATCCCAAAGACGTGTTGCTTAACAATGTAATTTATTAGTGACCGAATTTTTTGCTTGAAAACCCGTGCGGTGATGTCGTGTCGATCACTTGATGTTTGTCCGGGAAGCAGCAATTGAATAATTTCCATCCATTTCGGATTACATGTAAATGTAATGAATAGATCTGGCCGACCATAATGACGAACATATGTCATTGCATCTTGCGCATATTCATGCATATGACGCGGGCTACCTGTGTATGTCGCTGGTAAAATAGTCAATCGACCAACATTTTCTGAATCTCCTTCTGTGCTTATTGCAGCGTGTAAATGAATATACTCTTCCGAACGCAATTTAGCTTGATTCAACCGGATGAAAGTCAGGCACTCTGTTTCGATTTTAACGTACATGTCAACGCAGTATTGTTGAAGCAGTCGACGAAATCGCAACAAATAATTGTCAGAATTTTCACGAATCATCAAACGATATGCGTAATAATTCATCGAACTAACCTTCTTGGTAGTTTCCTCACCTGAAACAAATACAGTAAAAATTGTATTTTAGAACCCCTAATAGGTTAACGACTCTTACAGCTACTCTCTACTAAATTAGGAGTGACAACTTTTTTTGTGTACCAAAAGCAAACAGAATAAAATGTATATCAAGTTAAAATGAAAACAATGATATTGATCTTACCATTCAATGGATTAATCATTTTGATATTAAAGTGATATCCATCGTCTCCTTGCCAAAACATCAGCGGGTATTGTAACGCGTCATATGAACGGCGTGTTTCATATATTCTTTGTAGTTGCCCAGTATTGCGTCGTGTAAGCACAATATCACGTGTTTCCAAGTTTTCACCAACAATCAGGATTGCCACTTCATCGATTGTTGGAGCATTAAATGTGCATTCATGTGTTCCAGCTGGTCTTTTATCTGCTCTGATTACAACTTTATAGTCATCACTTGGCATGCGCTCTAAAGCAGTCTTGAACAGCCTGACCAATGCATGATATTCATGAAGCATTTGCTGCAAATCTTGGAGAATTGCTCTTTTCGTAGCTGTGTTGATCCCTTGACGCCGGTCAAGTTGTTCTTCCATATTGCCCATGAAGTATATTTGCAAGAATTTGTGCTGTGCACCTTCAATAGGTTGCAATGATCCAATGCGATGGCAAATCTGGCCTTGAATCTGTAAATTCAAAACCATAGTTATAGTTAGATTTACAAACACTTTTTTTTTTTTTTTTTTTTTTTTCAAATAATAACATACCATTTTTATTTTAGAGACAAATACAGAAATCTAACAAACTACATTCCAAATTTTTTTTACAATCATAGAAAATAAAGTTTTTTACGTAAATTACCTTAAATGTCGGATTATATCCACATTCTTCGATAATTTCCGCCCCAAATGAAGTCTTTCGGAAACAGACATTGTATTTTTGAGTGTTCGCTAGAAAATGTCGTGATTCTAGTTTCGCCATAAAGCAGGGAACGCAATGGCTCTGGTGACGGGACCACTAATGGCAATGTCACTTTACCACTAAGGCAGCACAAACCAGGCGTTTCACCAGCAAACTTCAATGCGCCACAATGCTGGCAAACAACGTACATTGGACCAATGCAAACTAAACGATGCAAGCTGTAGTCGATGGTGCAATCATATCGAAACGCTGCTCAATTCAAATCAATACTTGAACCATTTCTTCTTGCACTTCGAAGATTATTCCTCTGTTCATCTGTACGATAAGCTCGACGATTTCTCGTTTCTAATCTAGCCGTTTCACGGGCTGCCTCTCTTTGCTCTTGTGTTTGAGAAGCACGAATTAAGGCCCTTCTTTGCTCCATCCTAACGCGGCGCTCTTCTCGGGCAATTTCTCGTTCTTCGTCAGATAATTGACTCGCGATATTCCGTTGCCTAATTGCATTACGGCTCCGCTGGGAAAGATTAGGTCTTCTAGGACGCGGCATTTTTATTAATAGTAATACTGAATATGCACTCGCACAAAACCACATAAAACAATTGAGACATAGACAATAGCTTATCAAGAAAAATCATAGACAACCTATGAAAAGACATTTACACTTTTGTTAACCTGTAGAATAAATCTTTAATTAATTTAATAAATAACTTACACAAATTAATGTCTAAAACAAACAAATATAACAGTACCTACCTGAACTTTCGAGACATTTTACACAAAATAAATTTCTGAACGCACACATAAATAGTTGTTACAGTATTTGACAGGATTGGACAACAAATGTTTGACATGTAATAAACAAATGAGCATTTATTGAAATGATTAAGTATTCATTACACATTTCTGAATGCACGCGTAATATTTTTCAATCTTTTTTTTTTTTTTTTTTAAATACACATAATAGTTTATTCATCCATTTTAAATAGTTTATGAACGCATGCATAAATGTCAATCATTACTTACAGATTTTGACAAAAAAATTTGGCAGCTCCGAAACTAAAGAACTTTTAGGGAAAATAACGCATTTTTCAAGTATTCGTCAATTTTTCATTATTTTTAAGATGTATTCTGCTATTCGGGGCGGACACAAATCCAACAAATCAAAAACCATGAAAATTTTTATTTGTCAATTTTTCATTATTTTTAAGATGTATTCTGCTATTCGGGGTGGAGACAAATCCAACAATTCAAAAACCATGAAAATTGGTCCAGCAGATCTCGAGTTATAAGTGTTGTAACAAACCCGACTTTGTTTTATATATATAGATCTGGGGTCATTTGTCAGTTGAAGCTATACGTAGCAACAACAAAATCTAGATCTTTCCAAAAGAGAGTGCAATTGTTTTACATTTTTTGGTTCAGGACAGTTTTTGATGATGTCATTCTTTCTCTATCCAGTCTTATCCCATGGGTTTGTACTAGATGTCCTAAAAATTTTAGTTGTTCTCTTCCAGAATGCCGTTTGGATAACTTAATTGTATCTCCTTTTCACTAAACTTGTGTAATGTTTTACTTAACAATACGCAGTGTTATTCCCACGTCTTGGACACAAGTAACATATCATGTACATAATAATTAACTTTTGTAATAATGCTTTCCCTGAGTCTTCATGTATAGCTTGTATGAGCACTAAAACATAAATGTTCAGTGCAAAAGTTAATACTCTAAATTGATTCCCATTGAATAAGAATGACATATACACTCCTGGAAATTGAAATAAGAACACCGTGAATTCATTGTCCCAGGAAGGGGAAACTTTATTGACACATTCCTGGGGTCAGATACATCACATGATCACACTGACAGAACCACAGGCACATAGACACAGGCAACAGAGCATGCACAATGTCGGCACTAGTACAGTGTATATCCACCTTTCGCAGCAATGCAGGCTGCTATTCTCCCATGGAGACGATTGTAGAGATGCTGGATGTAGTCCTGTGGAACGGCTTGCCATGCCATTTCCACCTGGCGCCTCAGTTGGACCAGCGTTCGTGCTGGACGTGCAGACCGCGTGAGACGACGCTTCATCCACTCCCAAACATGCTCAATGGGGGACAGAACCGGAGATCTTGCTGGCCAGGGTAGTTGACTTACACCTTCTAGAGCACGTTGGGTGGCACGGGATACATGCGGACGTGCATTGTCCTGTTGGAACAGCAAGTTCCCTTGACGGTCTAGGAATGGTAGAACGATGGGTTCGATGACGGTTTGGATGTACCGTGCACTATTCAGTGTCCCCTCGACGATCACCAGTGGTGTACGGCCAGTGTAGGAGATCGCTCCCCACAACATGATGCCGGGTGTTGGCCCTGTGTGCCTCGGTCGTATGCAGTCCTGTTTGTGGCGCTCACCTGCACGGCGCCAAACACGCATACGACCATCATTGGCACCAAGGCAGAAGCGACTCTCATCGCTGAAGACGACACGTCTCCAATCGTCCCTCCATTCACGCCTGTCGCGACACCACTGGAGGCGGGCTGCACGATGTTGGGGCGTGAGCGGAAGACGGCCTAACGGTGTGCGGGACCGTACCCAGCTTCATGGAGACGGTTGCGAATGGTCCTCACCGATACCCCAGGAGCAACAGTGTCCCTAATTTGCTGGGAAGTGGCGGTGTGGTCCCCTACAGCACTGCGTAGGATCCTACGGTCTTGGCGTGCATCCGTGCGTCGCTGCGGTCCGGTCCCAGGTCGACGGGCACGTGCACCTTCCGCCGACCACTGGCGACAACATCGATGTACTGTGGAGACCTCACGCCGCACGTGTTGAGCAATTCGGCGGTATGTCCACCCGGCCTCCCGCATGCCCACTATACGCCCTCGCTCAAAGTCCGTCAACTGCACATACGGTTCACGTCCACGCTGTCGCGGCATGCTACCAGTGTTAAAGACTGCGATGGAGCTCCGTATGCCACGGCAAACTGGCTGACACTGACGGCGGCGGTGCACAAATGCTGCGCAGCTAGCGCCATTCGACGGCCAACACCACGGTTCCTGGTGTGTCCACTGTGCCATGCGTGTGATCATTGCTTGTACAGCCCTCTCGCAGTGTCCGGAGCAAGTATGGTGGGTCTGACACACAGGTGTCAATGTGTTCTTTTTTCCATTTCCAGGAGTGTATTTTCATGAATTTTCACATGGTTTTATCTGCCAATAACTGCCATTAAATCCATTAAACTAAAGTACTCTCCTTGTTCAAATTTAGCCAACACCTCATCAGCAGATGTAGCCCTTTATGTTTCTATATGTTTGTTAAGTGTTTGTGCGTTGAAAACTAAGCTTACACCTCTTTACTACTAGTAAAACCTTACTGTTCACACTCAGACTGCTTTCTATTGTGTTATTTTCCACCATATTATTTATTTATACATTTGCAGCTGTTCATAAACTTATTGGAACTGTATACAGCAAAAGTGTAGTTCATTATCTATTATCTTAAATTGGCAAACATATTCATAATCACCCCTGGACTAGCAGAAAAAATACTTCTATATTTCAGTAATATTTTATACAAATTGTGTTGCTGTTCTTCAGTTGGCGAATTAGGTTCATGGACTTTAATCATTATTTGTTCATTTAATTCATCAAGGTTGTCTGTTGTTTCTTCTGGGTGCATACACAGACAATAAAAAATACCTGGTTAAAAATACACTTTTTTCCAGGTGAAAACACATTATACCCTGGCTTTTTCTATATTAAGTGACAATATATTTTCTTTTGAGGCTATAAAACTTACCAGTTCTTTGAATGGTAAAGGTATTATACACCAGCTTTGTGTCCTGCACTTTAGGAAATAAAACCCGCAAAACCCAATGCATTTTGAAAAGTTGTTTAATGTGTGGCAACATGTGCACTGTATATTTTGGTATTATGAAAGTATAAATACAAATTCCACCAAGTGCAGCATGGTAGCTTCCACAGCACTGAAATCAAGAGTATGATGCACTTTTGTCAGCCAATCATAGCTCATGTCATGTGATCTTGTGAGCCAGTGACAGCAGATATTCAGAGCTTAGAACACATGATGTAGTCAGCCAAAGCAACATCACTGTTACATAGCACAGATACAAAAATAAGAAAAGTTTATAGATTAATCCATTAATTAAAACTTCCAGGCTGAATTGCTGTGGTCCATATATAAAACTACTTCTCCTTCCGTATGTTTCGTTGCCTACTGCGGGCAACATCTTCCGAGGTGAGTCGGCGACTGGCTGCTAGGCGCTGGAGGTCCCGCTTATATAGAGCACTTAGATGGTGCCATCACTCATCACGTGCTTTCGACTTTAAAACTATCTCTGGCTAGTGCCATCTCTCTAGATTACAGGTAATCGATTGTCACTTCGTTGGTGGAAAGTCGACCACTATATCTTGTCTAGTTTTAATCCTTCTTTTTTATTAAAATTATTTTCGTGCTTGTAGATCTCTATAGCTTCTCTATACATTCGGGTATAATAATGTGAGGTCCTATCTATCACGTTTGCCTCACTAAATTTTATTTTGTGATCACCGTCTTTGAAAAGTGTTCTGCTACAGCTGATTTGTCAATTTGTCGCAGTCTGCAGTTCCCTTTGAACTGGCGGGTATTATCACTCCTTTTAGTTGTTCCAATATAAACCATGCCACAGCTACATGGAATTTTATACACACCTGGGGTAACTAAGGGGTGCCGTGCATCTTTCAGCGATCTTAAACTTTCACTAATTTTCTTGGTAGGTCAAAAGATTGCCTGCACTTGAAACTTTGCCAAAACTTTCCCAATACGGTCCGTGGTGTTATGAAAAAATGGAAGAAAAACTTTTCCAGCTGACGGTTGTTGTTGTCGTAAGAGCACAGCTGAAATTGCAGCAGCTGAATATTTGTGACAAGCACAATTATAAATTTCACATGTGCACCAAACATTTCGTGAGTTACCTGGCAGAATACATGTTCCATTGAGCGCTTCAACTTTTCCATAGAAAAGCCAGTTATGTGTGAAATCGTTCATTATTTGTGATCTATGAAAGAACTGAAATAAATATGAAAACTACCCTTGAAGTGTGGTCTTTTTGAATGTGTTTACACTTTAACGTATATCAGACACAGGTGTGCTAAGTGACTGTCCTCAAAGTGTTAAGTTTTGAATGAGTATCAAATTCTCAATGATTTAAGAAATTCATCACACATTCTCACACAGAACGTAATTCGTCTTGCATAAAAGAAAATTTACTTCGAAAGTAACGCTTCTCAAACTGCAATTCACAATAGTTTCCCGCAATGTGTTGGAAATGTAAACAGTTGTGATGTCACACTCATGGCAAGCAGTTTGTTGTTACAGAGTATTACACAGTCTTCATCCTAAAGCCTTTGACACATTTTGCTGTCGGCAGACGCTTATGTGTGCGCTGTGCTTTGTTGTTGTAAATGGCACATTTTCTTTGCAACTTTTTGGTGTTATTCTCCCATTTACATTTTATGGCATCAGTAATATTCTGCATTAGCAAGCCAAAGTAAAATTCTTCATTAGAGTATCAGTTCTTTCCAGTCAAAATTACAGAAATTTAACTGAAAGCTAAAACATTTGAAAAATACCAAGAATTCTAAAAATTTCTCAGGTTTTCTCTGGGTGAAAAAAATTCCACATTTTTGCCAGAGTTCCTGGTTGTCCCCCCATGTATACACCCTTTTTCCTTCACTCACTACTTGGGCAGTAGCAACTAAATGGATCTTGTTTAGCAATACATCAGTGTTATTTACTAAGTAGTTTATCTTAAAAAGTGCAATATAATTAAAAACCTTCTTCATTCCAGTATAATACTTTAGTATTGAGGTCTAACTTTACTGTATATGTCAATAACCAATCAATGCTTAATAGTATCTCTGAATTCACATTTGGCATCACTACTAAAGTTTATGTCAAGTTGAAATTACTTATTTCTAATGGTAGCCATGTTTCTTCTGGAATTAGCTTCCCTTTATTTCCATTTATACCTAGAATATATAAACTCATCACAGGAAAAATTAGACAATTATTCTTATTTCTAATGATTTCCAAAAATCCTTAGGATACTAAGGAAATTTCACTTCTTTAGTCTTTATACATATCTTCACACTTTCTTCATACTTTTGCTCTTGCAGTAGGTTTGGCTTGTTCTCCCTCTGAAACATTATCTTCTTGTAGTAACCATTCGGATGGGAATAGTTTGTGTGAAGGCAATTAATCTTTCCGTATGAGGGCCTATCATGTGGGTATTACATCCTGGATTCTGGCCCACATTCCAGGGTGTTGTCTGTTTTCTGCTACTGTTATAGGATAACTACTCGTATCTATGTTTTGTTTAGGGAAAGATGTGATGAACTCTGTTGTATTGTCAACAGTGCTTGTATTACTACCTGCAAATACTTGTGAGTTATTATTTACTTTGTTGTTCCTCATTCTATTGCTTATATTTTTGTGCCTCTTGTTTACACAACAGAAATTAATTTCCTTTCTCCTGGTAAATTTTGGAGGATAACGATTACCTTCACTGTTTTATGCGTGTGCGTTTCCTGTATTGTGATCGTCTCATGATTAAAATCTCTCCGTTATTTATTTAATGTATCCATACCATCTACATATGTTAATAGTTTATCCACACTCATCCATCCACTATACAAGATTTATTTCTGCACAAAATAAGGTAATATCCTCACAATGACCTGTACCAATTGCTTTTCATCTGTGGATTGTTTAAATGTTTAGACCAAGTCAAATGGCACTAAATATGTTTCTTTTAGCTAGGATCTAATGATTCTAATATTAACTTTTGACAATATTGTGAAAAGGATAGATTACTACTCACCAAAGCACCAAAGGCCTTCATCGGAAATACACAAAAACAACTCATCCAAACGCAATATACACACACACACACGCACACACACACGACCACAGTCTCTGGCTGTCAAGGCTAGACTGCGAGCAGCAGCGCATGATGCGAGAAGGAATCTGGGTGGCGGCGGTAAGGAGCAGACTTGGGGCAGAGAGGGAGTGGGATAGCAGTGCAGGGATGGTGGACAGTAAAGTGCTGCCTGTGGGAGCACATAAGGATGAGGTGGGGAGAGGGTAGGGCAGCTAGGTGGATTCAGGAGGTTAGACAGAGGGCACAGGGAGGGGGAGGGGGGTGGCAGTGTGAAAGGAGAGAAGTAAAAAGACTGTGGGTGCTTCAGTAGAATAGAGGGCTGTGTAGTGCGGGAGTGGGAACAGGTAAAGTGATAGATGGGTGTAGGACAATGACTAATGAAGGTTGAGGCCAGAGGGGGGTTGTGGGAACATACGATATACTGTGAGGATTCCCACCTGTGCATTTCAGAAAAGCTGGTGTTGGTAGGAAGGATCCAGGTGACACAGGCTGTGAAGCAGCATCGTGCAGCATTGCTCAGCAATTGGTGGTCCAGCTGTTTCTTGGTCACAGATTGTCGATGGCCATTTGTGCAGACTTTAATATATTTTAATTTAATTTATTTATTTAAGAAATTTGCTGAAGAAAATTCTCCACTTCTTATTTATTTTTGGCATTTTTAGTTATGATTTCCAGTGTTTTTATTTAGGTTCTAGCTTCAGTCCTTTAAAAGCTAAAGAATTAGAAGTCTTTGGTTTTAAATACGATAGTAGAGCTAGATATATGTCCCGCAGCGTCGATCTTACTGATACTCCTCGTCGGAACTGCTCCACCTGAAATCTCTAAAATGTTTATTTCACTACAGAGATCATTCAGTACAACGAGGTGCTATGTTGTATGATGCGTATGGTTTGATGTGTCCAACTTTTTTTATCAACGAAAAGTTTATTGCTTCTGAGATATTCTCTCAAAGTATATTGACCGTGAAAAGATGCCGGCTCACACGTATCATTCCACACTGCACCTCCAATCGATCTACGTCAGGTGATATCTGAAGAATGTTTGTCAAATCTTTTATAAATTGATAAATACACACCTTGAATGCATATTATTTTCTTCAATTTGTTTATTGTGCCATGGACTAACTAAACATTCACAGTGGAGCTTAATAGCATAGTACAATAATAGCAAAATCTCTCCAACATTAAACACGCCCAATCTCTGTAATTGCTTCACACAGAGTCCTCAGATATACATATTTGTTTACTTATTCCAGAGAGATGCGTCCGTAGCATGGAACGTCCAGTTCTCGCAGGCAGTTTATACTACTCTCGGCATTAACAATTTGCTGCACCTGAGTCATTTTTCACCATTTACGATCCATTACAGGGCAGACAGCTTGTTGGTTGTCATGCCCACGTAGAATGCAACACAGTGGTTGCAGCTTAGCTTGTACATCACATGACTTTATCCAGAGGTAGCCCTGCCTCTGATGGTGTGGTGGTGGTGGTGGGGAGGGAGGGAGGGGGGAGGATGTATGTGACATGTCTTTCACCTAGACCTATTACAGGAATATGAGCCCTGGGGTAAGGGTTTGGGAGCAGGGGCTACATTGGGATGGACAAAGATATTGTTTAGGTTCGTTGGGCAGCAGAATACTACTGTGGGAGGGGTAGGCAGGACAGCGGGTAGGACATCCCTCATTTAAGAGCACAACGAGAGGTAGTCCAGACTCTAGTGTAGAATGTGATTCTGTTGCTCCAGTCCTTCAGGGTACTGAGCCATGGGGAGAATGCTCCTCTGTGGCCAGAGAGTGGGACTTTGGGTGGTGGAGGTTGACTGGAGTGATAAGGCTCTGTTTTTGTACAAGGTTGGGAGGGTAATTAGGGTCGTGAAGGCCTCAGTGAGACCCTTGGTATATTTTGAGAGGGATTGCTCATTACCACAGATGTGACAGTCAAGGGTGGCAAGGCTGTATGGAAGGGACTTCTTGATATGGAATGGGTGGCAGCTATCAAAGTGGAGGTATTGCTGATGGTTGGTAGGTTTGATAGGGATGGAAGTATTGATGTAACCATCTTCGAGGTGGACATCAACACTGAGGAAAGTGGCTTGTTAAGCTGAGGAGGACCAGGTGAAGAGAATGGGTGAGAAGGTGTTAAGGTTCTCGAGGAATGTGGATAGGGTGTCCTCACCCTCAATCCAGGTCACGAAGATATCATCAGTGAATCTGAAGTAGGTGAGGGGTTTGGGATTCGGGGTGGTTATAAAGGATTCTGAAGCACATTATTAGGTAGGCATAGGATGGTGCCATGCGGGTGCCCTTGGCTGAACCCTGGATTTGCTTGTAAATGATGTCTTCAAAGGAGAAATAATTGTGGGTAAGGATATAGTTGGTCATGGCGATCAGGAAGGAGGTTATAGGTTTGGAATCAGTCAGGCCCTGGGAAACGTGGTGTTCAGTAGTGGCAAGGCCATGGGCATTAGGGACCTTAGTGCAAAGGGTGGTGACATCAATACTAACAAGCAGGGCACCATGTGGTAAAGGAACAGGAACTATGGCGAGGTGGAGGAAATGGCTGGTATCTTTTATATACGAGGGAAGGTTGGGTAATACGCTGAACAGAGTTTCTCTCATTGGGAGCATAGTAATCAGCCACAATAGGGCATCCTGGGTGGTTTTGTTTATGGACTTAGGAAGTATGTAGAAGATAGGAGTATGAGGACTGGTAGGGGTGAGGAAAGGTACAGGCTTAGGGGAAAGGTTCTGGGATAGGCCTAAGGATGTGAGGAGAGACTGGAGATCCTGCTGGATTTCTGAAATGAGGTCACTGTGGTAGGATTTGTAGGTAGATGAATCTGACAGCTGGTGGACTCCTGCCAGGTAATCCTTGCAGTTGAGAACAACAGTGGTGGAGCCTTTGCCAGTAGGTAGGATCATAAATTTGGGATCAGTTTTTAGGGGTGATTTGTGGTTCTTTCTGCAGATGGAAGGTTGGCTTTCGTGTTAAGGGATGAATGATGGCGAGGCAAGATCAGAGGTTAAGAAATTCTGGTTAACAGGAGGTTGTGATTAGGGGCAGTTGGATCATAGTTGGATAGAGGAGTGAATGGAGTCAGGCAGGGTTCAACATTTATCTTTGGCTGAGTCTGAATGGTAGGGTTGGTGGTGAAAAAGTGTTTCCACTGTCTGGACCAGGAGAAGTAGAGCAGGTCTTTAACAAGTCCTGCATGATTGAATTTGGGAGTGGAGCAAAAGGCAAGACCTATGAAAAGGACTGATACTCCTCTGTGGGGATAAGACTTTTGGAGGAAAGGTTCATGACTGTGTTTCAGTTCTGTGGGATCCAGGATTTTCAGATTTATAGCAGGAGAATTTTACCGATGGAGAGGAGATATTGCAAGGAGGCTTGGGCCTAATTACATGGTGTTGCAGGGCTGTGTTGGTGAGGGTTAAGTACTGGTAGAATCTGAGCAGATAGAGGTCATTGTGGAAGGAGAGATTGCAGCCAGAGGTGGGTAATTTGATGGTAAGGCCATTTGCCATTTGCCAAGCAACAACGCAGGAATAGTATATGGGGCTGGGTTCTGGCTAGAAATAAGTAAACTTTTCTATATTGACACAGATGGAAGGAGTAATGATCCATGGCGAAGGATAAAAATGTGAAAAACACATAAATAATGTAGGAATATGTGCAAAAAATTCACGAAAATACACCGGGAAAAATCATAAAAACGACAAAGCAGATGAAGTATGGAGAAGCAAGATGAAACCTGAGAGAGTAGGCCGAAACTGAAAGGCGAAAACCAATGAAATTGCTGCGAAAACACAATGATATCAAAGAAAAACTAAATAAAAATATTGTAATGTGGGTTGAAGGTCTTTAGGTGCATAAGTGTGAAGAAGGGGGACAGCAGATGTGACTAGATTAGGTGAAGTCAGTATGTGTAAACTGGAATAAGAGAGGAGAAGGAGTGTGGGGAGTGGTTATTACGATGAGGTGCAAGTTTGTGTGGCACAGGAAGATACAGAAAACAACACACAAAAATTCGCAAGATTGATGCAGGAAGAGTAATCAGTTTGCAGGTCTACGATTGATGAAATTGGCAGTAGTAGTGTGGGACACTAGATACTGCACCAACAGTCAGCACAGTCTTGTAACCGTCTGTTGTACTCGGCCACAGTAGTTGATACAGTGTGGCTCATAAGTAGAGTATGCGGTGCAGTTTATAAGCTGCCAAATGAAACAGAAAAGAAGAGAAAGAAGGATGGACACTGAGTATAGTAATACATTACAAAATAGTAACAAAGGGAAACAACAGTGTTGAAAAAAACCCATTAGGCAGAATCAAACAATGGAAAATCCAGGATGGAGTAATTACAATACCATGAAAAGATAGAATGCTTCTAGTCACATAGCAGAGACATTGAGTCACAGATAGGCACATCAAAAAGACTGTCAAACAAGTAAGCTTTTGCCCATAAAGGCCTTCATCAGAATTAGACAAAACATGTGGTGTCACCGCCAGACACCACACTGGCTAGGTGGTAGCCTTTAAATCGGCCGCGGTCTGTTAGTATACATCGGACACATGTGTCGCCACTATCAGTGATTGCAGACCGAGCGCCGCCACACTGCAGGTCTAGTCTAGAGAAACTCCCTAGCCCTCGCCCCAGTTGTACAGCCGACTTTGCTAGCAATGGTTCACTGTCTACATACGCTCTCATTTGCAGAGACGACAGTTTAGCATAGCCTTCAGCTACGTCATTTGCTATGACTTAGCAAGGCGCCATATTCAGTTACTAACAGATAATATTGTGAATCATGTATCGTCAAGAGCGATAATGGATTAAAGTTAAGTATCAAACTAAATACATCCGCTTTCTGAATTCTAATTCCTTGTCATGTTCCAGACCTCACGTCAGTATAGTCCTTCCCCCCTCACACCAGCCTGTGTGAGCTAAAACGCATGCATTTCGGCCTCCTTTAGTAACACGGTGTTGGCTCTTCTGCCAACACAACAAAAAAAAACACACACACACACACACACACACACACACACACACACACACACACACACGCGCGCGTGCGCGGAACAGGGAGGGGAAGGTGGGTGTGGGACAATGACTAAAGAAGATTGGGGCCAGGAGGGTTACGGGAACATAGTATTTACTACAGGAAGAGTTCCCACCTGTGTGATTCAGAAAAGCTGGGTACAGGCTGTGAAGCAGTCATTAAAACGAAGAACATTGTGTTCTGTGCAGCATGCTCAGAAACTTGGTGGTCCATCTGTTTCTTGGCCATAGTTTGGCAGTGGCCATTCATAGGGACGGACAGCTTGTTTGTTTTCATGCCCACATAGAACACAGCACAGTGGCTGCAGCTTAGCTTGTAGATCACATGACTGTTTACACAGGTAGCCCTGCCTCTGATGAGATAGGTGATGCTTGTGCCCACCTCGAGTAGGTGGTGGTGGAAGTATGTATGAGCCAGGTCTTGCATCTATGTCTGTTACAGGGATATGAGCACTGAGGAGGGGGTTGGGAGCAGGGGTTGTGTAGGTATGCACGAGAATATTGTGCTGTCTGGATCCTTCCAACTAACACCATGTTTTCTGAATTGCACAGGTAGGAACTCTCCCTTCATTATATCATATGTTCCTGTAAGCGTCCTGGTTTCACTCTTCGTTAATCATTCTCCTACACTCAACCGTCCCCTTCCCTGTTCCCTCTACAGCTCTACACAGCCCTCTATGCACCAATGCACCACAATCTTTTGACTTTTCTCCTTTCCCGCTCCCCCCCCCCCCCCCTCCCCCGCCCTCTGTCTAACCTGCCGACTGCATTTACCTACCTAGCTGCCCTACACTCTCTTCACATCATCCCTGTATGCGCCCACAAGCAGCACTTTATAGAGTCCTTCACCCCTATCCTGCTTGCTATCTCTCCCCTACCTGCCCCAGCCTCCTCCTCCCCCCATCACCCAAATTGCTTCTTCCATCATGCGCTGCTGTTTGCAATTTTGCCTCTGCAGCCAGAGACTGCGGTCGTGTGTATATACACAAAGATGCTGTAACTTACCAAACGAAAGCGTTGGTATGTTGATAGAGACAACAAAAAACACACACACAAATTTCAAGCTTTCACAACCCAAGGTTGCTTCATAGGAGCGGAAAGACTTACCTTAGGGGGAAAAAAGGACAGGTATACACTCGTGCGCGCGCGAGCCCGCCCACACACACACACACACACACACACACACACACACACACACACACACACATCCATCCACACATATAGAGACACAGGCAGACATGTGTAAATGCAAAGAGGTTGGGCAGAAATGTCAGTCGAGGCGGAAGTACAGAGGCAAAGATGTTGTTGAATGACAGGTGAGGTATGAGCGGCGGCAACTTGAAATTAGCGGAGGTTGAGGCCTGGTGGGTAACGGGAAGAGAGAATATATTGAAGGGCAAGTTCCCATCTCCAGAGTTCTGATAGGTTGGTGTCAGTGGGAAGTATCCAGATAACCCGGACAGTGTACCACTGTGCCAAGATGTGCTGGCCGTGCACCAAGGCATGTTTAGCCACAGGGTGATCCTCATTACCAACAAACACTGTCTGCCTGTGTCTGTACATGCGAATGGACAGTTTGTTGCTGGTCATTCCCACATAGAAGGCTTCACAGTGTAGGCATGTCAGTTGGTAAATCACGTGGGTGCTTTCACACGTGGCTCTGCCTTTGATCGTGTACACCTTCCAGGTTACAGGACTGGAGTAGGTGGTGGTGGGAGGGTGCATGAGACAGGTCTTACACCAGGGGTGGTTACAAGGATAGGAGCCAGAGGGTAGGGAAAATGGTTTGGGGATTTCATAGAGATGAACCAAGAGGTTATGAAGGTTAGGTGGACAGCGGAAAGACACTCTTGGTGGAGTTGGGAGGATTTCATGAAGGATGGATCTCATTTCAGGGCAGGACTTGAGGAAGTTGTATCCCTGCTGGAGAGTCACATTCAGTGTCTGATCCAGTCCCGGAAAGTATCCTGTCACAAGTGGGGTGGTTACAAGGGTAGGAGCCAGAGGGTAGGGAAAATGGTTTGGGGATTTCATAGAGATGAACCAAGAGGTTATGAAGGTTAGGTGGACAGCGGAAAGACACTCTTGGTGGAGTTGGGAGGATTTCATGAAGGATGGATCTCATTTCAGGGCAGGACTTGAGGAAGTTGTATCCCTGCTGGAGAGTCACATTCAGTGTCTGATCCAGTCCCGGAAAGTATCCTGTCACAAGTGGGGCACTTTTGGGGTTCTTCTGTGGGAGGTTCAGTGTGTGTGTGTGTGTGTGTGTGTGTGTGTGTGTGTGTGTGTGTGTGTGTGTGTTTTGTCTAATTCCAACAAAGGCATTTTTAATCAGAAGCTTACTTGTTTGTCTTTTGATTGTACCTATCTGTGACTAAACATCTCTGCTATATGGTGAGTAGCATCTATCCTTTTCATAATATTGTCATTATTCCATCCTGGATTTTCCATGATTTAACATTAACTTTTCTTGCTTACTCATTGACCAATACTTTTTCTTAAATTACTCCTGGATATCATCCCATGACTTAAATTCTTCAGGATGGGTTGTTCCCCATTCTGCAGCGTCAGGTCTAAATGATGCAGTGCAAAATCTATTTTCTTTCAGTCCTATCATTTCCTTGGAAGAGATTAAATACTCTTAAAATATGTTGGGTGTACATCACCATCTGATTGAAATTTCGGAAACTGTTTGGGTCAACTCATTTCACTTCCTATTTGCAATTCTGTTACTTTATTAAATAATCCAGTGTTGGATACAATTGTCGTATTCCTAAGTTACTGCTTGATATTCTGTAATTCTTGCCATGATTTTCAAATTCTTTATGATGCTCAGCAGTATCTTCCACAGAATTAGTGCTAGCACTACTGGTGTACTTTTCCTTGTACCTTTTGTTCTTTTAAAACTTGTAGATGCATCTCCAAATTAGTCAAATTTTTTGGATTGTTAGCTGTTTTCTATCCAATTCTAATTTGCTATCTTGCTGTGTGTATCTGAAATTTGATTATTAATAGTTTTGAAATTATTAATTTGTGGTTTCACTAGTTTTTTCAGCTTATTATTTACACCTTTAAATTGTTTCTCAACTTCTTTCCAAATCAAATCACAAGTGGTTTTCTTCTTCTCCTTCTTTTCCCTCCTTATGTAAAGTGACTAAGATTTCCTTTATTTTAGAAATTTTATCCACTTTAGTAGTTGTATTATCTAATTGTTACAACTTATCCCATCATGTTTTCAGTGTAGTCATTTCTTCTCTTTGAGCTTTACCGTCTTTTGATGTTTCATCTAATTTATTCATTTTCATAGCTACATTATCTAACTGTTTCAACTTTCCTAATCATTCCATTAGTGTGCAGCGATGCCTCAATGAGACACTGTAGCTGTTATGTAGTCAGATAACCGAACGCTATCTTGCAAAGTGAAGCTGCTCTCAAGTCGTGGAGGGCGACTGCCACCTATGTCATCAGAAGTTGTGGCTTCACTCACAGTCTGAGAAACAGGATGGAGAAATCTTCAATTTCATGTTGGCAGTTATTTCTACATGTAAATGTTTGTCTATTATTGACCTGGTTGCTATGGTCAACTACTCCTTTTTATTTCTTCTCTTGTGACAAATCACACTTATTTGGTTTTTGCCAAATCAAACATTACTTCTTTTTAAATATTGGAAGTAATTTGGTCAACACTAAAGCATGTGCTTGTCTGTATATTCTTCACCATTTACTTTCGTTGTTCTGGGCAACATCCTGTTTTCTTCGTTACTTTTTGCAAAATTTTTCATAAAAGTCTTTTCTTTTCACATCTCTTATCCATGTCCTGCACATGTGGTGCCAAAGTGAAGTGGTACAGTTCACTCGGGTTTATGTTTGCCTTACTTTAGGTACCTGCTTCATGAAGAGATCTCTCACACTGATGCTGTTCATAATACATTTACCTTGAATACCTTCTTACGGTCACCTTTTCACCAATTCTTAATGTAGTAGTCCTGCTATGCAGTGCACTAATTATACCGTGGGACTTCATTTCCAACTGCACTGGGTCAAAGGCTGTAAAAGAGAGCTCATATTCTCTAGCAACTAGCTACAAAATCACTTAATCACTTTTTAAGGAACTCTTCTATGTTTAATGTTTCTCATAAACTGTAATAACATTGAGTGAACAGATCTCTTATTTACAGTATGCTCATAGCCAGTCTAGACAGTGTCAAATGACAGGTAGGTAGTAAGTTAAGAGATTACATAGTATAGCTTCATATGTTCTGGGGCTAGACCATTGCCATCCAGCCATTTCTTCTCTGGAATCCACAGCATCCCTAAAGCGTGACTGCAAAGTGTAAACAGTCTCCCCTTTGCAAATAAAGTCACTTGCTTACCATCGCATATTGTGGATGCACTTTGCTCACATTTTGCCCTTCATATCTGCACATGAATTCAAAAATGTATGGACAGTGGGTCATTCTTCCCATGCAACTAATTAGTCATGTTTCTCCACAAACATCTTCCATTGGTGTAGCAGAAAGAAGTGAAGCCTGTTGTTACATTAAATTATAACATATCTCATTACAGGTTGTATCGTACAAAGAGGATGAAAGGAGGAAGATTGGGAAAGAAAGGTGGCTGATGACAGGAAGAGAGAGGTAGCAAGCACACAGGTTAGGGATGTTGCTCTTGTAAGTTCACTCTGCCACAAGCTGCGGGAGTTGCTTGTGACCCACAGTTATATGGAGGAGTTGGTTAGGAAAGGGAGGCAAAACAGAAGAGGGAAACTGCTAAAAGGGGAAGGCGAGTGTAGTATCGGTGAATTACATAACATGGGGACAGTGCTGAGATGGGTGTGGACAAGGACTATAAGGGGTCAAGGCCAGGAGGATTGCAGGATTGAAGTATGTGTTAGCTACATAGTTCATAGATGCTGTTATTAAGGAGGAGGAACCAGGTGGCATAAGTTTTGAAGCAGCCATAGAAGCTCAGCAGTGTGCTCCTCCAGTAGCAGGTCAGCTCTGTTCTTGGTCAATGTTTTGCGGTAGCCATTCATTCTGACAGGCAGCTGGTTGATGTACATACTCACATATTAGCTCTGCGAAAGTGACAACAGAGATGCTATTAAGCCTATGATGGGGCTAGAATAGGATGTGATCCTGTGTGTGTGCGGCGAGGGCGGGAGTACATGGAGCAGGCCTTCAGCAGGGACATGTTTAAGTTCTTCCAGAACAGAGTGTTACTGGGTGATGATGGGTTGCTCCTTTGTAACTGGTTCATGGAGTTGTCTGAAGATTAGGGCACTCTGTGAAAATAGTATAATTTAGGGCTAAGTTTGGTATGTAATTCCTGTCTGTGAAGGCGCTAGAGAGACTTTCAGCATAGTATTCCTGGAATTGCACAACACTGTTTCCTCAGAAAAATTGATCTGCGACCACGAGACTTGATGGTGGGGTTAGTCCATTTCTCTGTACTCACTTTTCAAAATGACATTTTTCCCAGCATTGGGTGACTCGGCAGAGACCTGGGATGCAGAAGTCAGCGGTTTTGGCTGTTTAGGAAATATTCTACCTCAAAAATCAGCTCATTATCACCCCCACTGCCTACCGCCACACAATTGTTTCTTCGCCCATGGAAACAGGGAGAAGGTACTAGGTTCTGTGTCCGGATAATGTGGGGAGAGGTGGACCAGACTCAAAATTTGATAGAGGCAGTGTGTGAGACTGTGGCCAGTGCAGAATGCAAGGTATTGTCAAGGGGCAAAAACACCCCCTTAGATAGCCTCCCACAACACTTTTTCATGACAGTCTCTGGTAAGGATCTCAAAATATTTCAGTATTTGGCTCCTTGTGGCAGTTTGTCCTTTAAGAGACTAATTTTGGCATCATAAATTGGCAGCCGAAAAAAAAAAGAAAGAATCCCAATAATGATTGGGTCTTCGCCCTTTTCTGTAATGGTGAATGCCTTTTCCACTATTGCTTTGTTCCTTTGTCTGGAAGTCATATATCCAGTCCTCAGAGGTAATTAGGAAACTAAATAAGTCATTTCGATTGACCCAGCGCAGTTGTAACATTTCTGCTGCTAACAAACTGCCTATTGGCTTCTGTCTCGGGTTCTTCGGCCGACTTTCATATAATGATTTTTCTGACGTTTCGCCAGCACGAGTGGCTGGCATTGTCAAAGCTTCACCCTCCATTGCCGGTGGTGAACTGGAGGCGAGCTCGCGGGCGCAGACTATATGTACCTGGCGCGCCAACGTCCGAGGGCTTCTCTGCGGTCATTTCCGGTGCGGTTCTCCTCTTGCTACCTGCGACGGTCGTTCGCTGCAGTACGGGAAGCCAGGATCCGTTTACCTTAAGGCTTTCCTCTTTATTATTCAAACTGTTCGCGTGTTTTTGTATTTCTACAGCTTCTCTGAACAAGCGCGTGTGATAGTGCTTCTCTACAGCCAGAACTTCCATGTCGGCGAATTTTATTACGTGGTCGGTCTCATTCAGTGCGTGCTCTGCCACAGCCGATTTCTCCACCTGTCCCAACCTGCAATGTCGCTTATGCTCTTTGATCCTGGTGTTGATGGATCGTCCAGTCATTCCGACATAAACTTTTCCGCATGTGCATGGTATACGGTATATTCCCGACGTTGCAAGTGGATCTCTTTTCTCCTTCGCCGATCTAAGACACTCTTTGATCTTCCTTGTCGGTTTGAAAATTGTCTTTACGCCATGTTTGCACAATATATGGCCGATTCTGTCCGTCACTCTGGGAATGTATGGCAGAAAGGCCCTACCCGACATTTCTTTTTCTGGTTCCTTACTTCGCCGAGTGTTTGGCTCTGTTACACTTCTAATATAATTTGTGGAGAACCTGAGACAGAAGCCAATAGGCAGTTTGTCAACAGGTGGCCACGAAAGCCTTAATAATTTTGTATTTCTGCTGCTGTCGTGGTTCGGCAGGGTTTTGAATGGGTGTGACTAGCCATGGAATCCAATGGGGGTTGCAGTTTTATTGCTCAGTTTTCATTGTCATAGTTTAATGAACCATGAGGGTAGTTTTTAATGGTGAAAGGTGAACTTTACAGCATTTTACGTAATTCTATCTGTGGAGCAGAGTTTGTCCCCTCTCCCTCCCCATAGGAATGGATGACAATTCATAAAGGTGCTAATGCATGTGCTGTTGAGAGCCCCACATACACCACCACCACCACCACCACCACCACCACCACAATCATCCCAATGGATGCTAACCATTGTCATGTTCAAAATGTCATGCAAGACATTGATACCTGATTGCCGACTGATTTTCACTTTTTCCTCTATCATCTTGATTGTCACATTTTTAATACGAGAGCCTCCACTTCTTTTCTGATTCCTGGTTCTTCACAGTAGCCGGTCTGTCACTTTCTTCCTCAAATGTATTTGACCACACTGGAAGCATCTGAACCAACTAACCACTATGTCATGTGATGGTGCAGTGATGTTCCCCTTTAAATGCAGAAAACAAATTACTTAATGATACTGCACTGTAGCAATGAGCTATGCCATGTTATTTTAGCTCCTCTAGCAGTGTGGTGTAGTGATGTGACATGAGAATTTCTATGTTACCAAACTACCAACATTTGCCTCCTAACAACACAAAAAATTGTTTCCATAACTTTATCTTTTCAAGGTATCAATTAAAACTTTATGGCTTAACCATTGTATTGATATTTGTATTAATGGGGTACAACAAGTAGCTCGAAGTGACAATTTGTACTCCCCCCCCCCCCCCTTCAACAGATTTTTCAGTCTGCATTTTAACATAGCCTTCACCTTAACAATGTGAGCAGTTACCAGCAAAAACACATGGTTCAGATTCCATGTTAAACTTAGGTCCCCTCTCCCCGGTTGGATAAGTGGGGTAGGTCAGGGACACGAAAGTTGCCAAAGTGGGTGTCCAAGACTTGCAACAAGCCATTGAGTTATTATTATTAAAATTATTATTATTATTATCATCATCATCATCATCATCTGTATACATATTTAAGCTTGTATGGAACCCTCTGAGTGTGAGTCCCACTCGCACTTTTTTTAAAGTCTCATGAATTCATAAAGTTTTATTTATTAACATATTTGTGTTAATTACCTGCGTGTGTGACATATTACAGAGCAGATGTACAGTTATGGGATTATTTATTTGTTGATGCTCTTGGTTTATGTTATTGGATGTTTATCATTAGTTAGCTGTCACGGCTTTGGAGTACCACAAGCCCAGACGACTAAGAAAACTGCTTTTGAGTAACAGTTTGATACAATTAAACAAATTGTCAGCATGTTGATTCTTAATTGTGTGTAAAGGTGATATGTTACTGAAACATTCATGTTTTTTAAATCAGAGTCCATACCAAGTTTCATAGTGTCATATTTCTAGACTAAATAATATGCCTTACCCTTGAGTGGAAACACACACATACAGTTTGCTGTAATTACGCTATCTCGCAATAGTAAATATTCAGTAACATTTGTTTTTTATGAGCTATTTTTAGTCTTCAGATTATTTTCACAAATTGTATATATGATATGTATCATTTGTTTCAGACCAGATCAGCATTGAAGAGTTGGACATCATCTACAAAATACCTCATTGTGTGCCAATATCTGCTCATCATAGGTGGAACTTTGATGATCTGCTTGAGAAAATGTGGGAATACTTGAAGTTAGTGCGAATGTAAGTAACACCTTGCGTTCCTTAGGATATTGCATATACAGGGTGTTTATAAGTAACCTTTAATTGTGAAAAGGATCAATAACTTACAGAAACGTCTGATACAGCACTGACTGCAATACATTTTCAAGTTATATTTCCACCTAACACTGTCAGTTCCCAACATTCTGGCTAGGTGGCATGCACGAATGAGTTCTTTTGACAGTCATCATGGAATTGTATTATGGTGCAAGTGCACACTGTGTTGTTTATGGTTTCATGATCCTAATCCGCTGCAATTGAGCAAGTGTTACATTCATAGTCCAGATAAATCAATGAGACACGGCAGCTTAGAATTGAATACGCCTGATATTACAGTGTGGAAGGTATGACAAAAAAGCCTGTTACTCAACCCCTACAAACTGGAACTGTTTCAGGCTTTAAGAAACAAGTAATGAAGAAAACAAGCTGAATTTTGTGTAGAAATGTTGTAGAAAATTCAGACTGAAAATGATTTTCTTAATAAAATTGTGTTCAGTGATGAATCCACCTTCCATACCTGCAGTAAAGTGAATCAGCTTAATGTTTTGATGTAGGTTGAGCAGAAACTACATCACATAATCAAACATTTAAGGGACTCACCTAATATAAATGAATTTTGTGCTGTAAGCAATAACAAAATTTATGGACCTTTATATTTGCCAAGTCAACTGTAGCTGTCCTGTCGTACCTGTGCATGCTATTTAATCCCTCTCTTACAACAGGATATGGGCACAGGATTTATTTCCCAGCAAAATCGCATTCCACCACTTCATCACCCTCAAGCTGTTACGTATCTCTGTAGGAATATGCTGACTTGGATTGGACATAGTGGAACAATATCCTGGAAGCCATGATCTCTTGATTTAACCACAGTGGACTTCAGTGTTGGACAGTGTGTTTGTTCCTCCGCTTCCAGGAAATGCCGACGAGCTGCGAGAACAGCTAACACTGGCAGTTGCCACCGTACATCAAGACTTGCTTCATAACATGTGGCAGGAAACTTATTACAGATGGGACATTTGCCATGTGACAAAAGGTAGTCACATTGAACATATGTAAATAAAAATTGAAGATATACTTCATTTAGTGCTATATCAAACAATTCCGTAAGTTATTTATCTTTTGCATAATGAAAGGTTACTTTTGTATAACTATTTTATAAACACTTTGTATATGATATTCTATTAAAAAGAAACCAAAGTTTTGTACCTGGTTACCAACACAAAATAAAATTTGGGTAAAACAGGTGTAAGTGTAATAATGGACAATTAAGGATAAGAAAGAGCACTTTAATTGTTCTTAGGTGGACTCCTGCCATTTAATTTTAAGAAATATATCCTAAAATCAAACAAAAATTATGATAGTCTGTAGCTGAATGATGGGTGGTGGAATCACACGCTTAAAGATACAAAAATAACATAACTTCGCAAGCTTTTACAAGGTGTAGAACTTTGTTTCCGCCGTTTGCTGATAGGTGGCGACAACGGTAAGTAGCTGTCGAAAGAAACAGATCGCAGACATCAGGCAGTTAGCTTGGACCTCGGTCAACATAACCTCATTCAAACATTAGTCAATTTGTGTCTGGATTATAAAGTTGTTCTTGATTGGGGGGGGGGAGGAAAAAAGAAAAAGAAAAAAGGTGTTTGTGTGTTCGTGAACAGTTGCTTCAGAGACAAAAACGGTATGGATTTCTGCATCTCATTGTGACTGGGGACAAAAAACGGGTTCATTACGATAACCCTAAATGCAAAAAATCATGGGGCTATCTCGGCCATGGTTCCTTGTCGATGGCCAAACCAAATATTCACAGCTCAAAGATCATGCTCTGCATTTGGTGGGAGCAGCATGGCATCATGTACTATGAGGTGTTAAAATCAAGTGAAACAATCACAGGTGGTCATTATCAAATGCAATTAATGCGTTTGAGCAGACCATTAAAAGACAAACGGCCGCAATACAGCAAGAGGCATGATAAAGTGATTTTGCAGCGCGACAACACTCTACACCCCATTGCAAAACAGGTCAAAACGTTAAAATGGGAAGTCCTACCCCACCCGCCATATTCTCCAGACATTGCTCCCTCTGATTATCACCTGTTCAGATCAATGGTACATGACCTGGCTGACCAACACTTCCGATCTCATGAAGAAGTCACAAATTGGATCGGTTCGTGGATCGCTTCAAAAGATGAACAATTTTTTCAACTCGGTATTCGTACCTGCCCGAAAGATAGGAGAAAGTAGTGGTCAGCAATGGAAAATACTTTGAATGATACATGTGTAACCAATTTGTTTCATTAAAGCCTCAAATGTTGGGGAGAAAACGGCAGAAGCAAAGTTTTACACCTTGTATTCTCTTTATATTAGCACAATGTTTGCTCTAAAATTAGAAAAAGAGCTAAGCTGAAGCAATTTTCAGATCTGTAGAGGGTGCACATACTTCATCTGTAGGTGAGTGGATAAAGGTTCTTCATTTTTATTTGTTATGTATCATAATCAAATTGTTTTGTGCTCAGTGTGGTCCAGTTCTACCAAAACGTAGTATTTGTAAGGTGTAGACTGAAGTGTTCTGTGCCTTACTATGTGGAGAGTGGGAGTTGTTGAGATAACTATATGGTTCTGTGCTTCATATGACTAGCAGTCCCCCACTTTCAAAGCCGTCTGACTGGTCTGATGCAGCTCACCATGACTTTTCTCTAGTGCCAACTTCTTCATTTTATAGTAGCATTTAACCCAGTGTCCTCAGTTATTTGTTGGATGTATTCCAGTCTCAGTCTCTCCCTGCAGTCTTTTCCTCTGCAATTCCCTCTTGTACCATGGAAGCTGTTTCTTGATGTCTTAACACATCCTAACATCCTGTCCCTTCTTCTTGTCAGTGTTCTCTGTGTATTACTCTCTTTTCTGATTCTGTGGAGAACCTCTTCATTCCTTATCTTATCAGTCCACCTAATATTCAGTATACTTCTATAGTGCCACACCTTGAATGTTTAGATTCTTTTCTTCTCAACTTCTTCCATAGTGCATGCTCCACTTCCATGAAATGCTGTGCTCCAGATATACATTGTCAGAAATTTCTTCCTCGAGGTCAATGTTTGATACTAGGAGACTTGTTTTGGCCAGAAACACCGGTTTTTGTTGTTTTTTCTGTTCTAGGCTGCTTTTTTGGTTCTTCTTGCTTTGTCTGTCATAAATTAATTTGCTTCCAAGGTAGGAGAATTCCTCCACATTTTCTACTTTGTGGTCCACAATTTTGATGTTAAGTTCCTCATTAATCTCATTTCTGCAACTGTCATCATTTTTGTCTTTGTTCGGTTCACACTCAGTCCATATTTTGTGCCCAGTAGACTGTTCATTCCATGCAATATGTCCTGTGATGTTCTCTCACTTCCTCTGAGGTTAGCAATCTCCTTAGTGAATCCTGTCATTCATACCTTTTCCCCTAGAATTTTGATCCCACACCTGAACCTATCTATTAGTTCCACGATTGCTTCTTTGATGTACCTTTGAACAGTAGAACACAAAGGCTGAATCCTTGTCTTACCCCCCATTTTAAGTTAAGCACTTCATTCTTGATCTTAGATTCCTATTGTTCCTTGTCAGTTCTTACATATATTGTACCAATATTATGAGAAGGAAAGATGCTACTCACCATATAGCAGAGATGCTGAGTTGCATGTGTGAGTTGTGTTTGCATGAGTGTGTGTGTGTGTGCGTATGTGTGTGTATTGTTGGCAAAGGTCATTGGGCGAAAGCTTTAAGTGTGAAACTCTTTTTGTTGTGCCTACCTGCAACTCAGCATCTCCACTATATGATGAGCAGCAACTTTCCTTCTCATAATATTGTTACATTCCATCGTGGATTTTCCATTGTTTGACTTAACACATATTGTATATTATATGTCTTCCCCAATAGCTTATAATGATTTTTTTTGAGAATCTCGAACATCTTGCACCATTTTACATTGTTTCATGGTATTTCTAGATTGAGAAATCCAGTGAACTTGCCCTTGATTTTGCTTAAATTTTTCTTGAGCTATCAAGTACAACATCAGAACTGCCTCTAGAGCCTTTATCTTTCCCAAAGTGGAGATGATTGTAATGAGCCAATCCTCAGTTTTCATTTCCATTCTTCTGTACATTATTTGTATCAGCAACTTTGATTCATGAACTGTTAAGCTAATTGGGGGGTTATTTCTCACACTTATCTGCACTTGCCATCTTTGGCATTGGATGGATGATAATTTTCCAAAAGTGGATGGTACATCTCTAGTCTCATAGATTTTCAGAAATTCTGAAGAAATGTTACCTATGCCTTCCACCTTGCTTGACTGCAAGTCGTCTAAAGCTCTGTTAAACTCTCATTAAGATTGAATCAACTATGTCATCAGTATTGATACCCTGAGTCTTCTACTGTAATGTCATCAGTCGGCTCCTCCCCTGCATTTAATGGTGGAATTCCTCTTGTGCTCTTTAATGTTGACTCCTTTGCTTTTAATTTCACGGAAGGTTGTTTTGACTTTTCTCTATCCGAATCTGTCATTCCAAATGAGCATTTTCAAAATCCTGCAGCCACTTCGCCTTAGCTTTCCCTGTGCTTTTTATTTATTTAATTTCTGTTTTATATTGCTGTATTCAAACCAATTTCCTGTGAGCATTTTTGTATTTCCTTCTTCCATCCATCAGTTGAAGTATTTTCTCTGTTTACCCAAGGTGGTTTTTACATTCCTTGTACCTGTATTTATCTGTCCAACTTCTGTGATTTCCCTTGTTAGAGATATCCATTACTCTTCCAGAGAACTGCTGCCATGGTATCCATAATCACAGTATAGAACTTTAGTATCCCGCTTCTTTCTACTTTGATTCTTCCTGGTGATTCTCTTAACCTTAAGCCTACTTCTCATCATTACTAAATTGTGGTCTGTGTTTATATCTGCTCCTGGGTATGCCTCATAATCCAGTATCTGATATTAGTATCTCTGTTACACCACATTGTAATAAAATGGCATCTTCATGCGTCTTCAGGCCTTTTGCAAGTTTATCATCTCCCCTTGAGATGTTTCAACAGTGTATTCGCTATTATGAGTTGAAGATTACTGCAGAAGTCCTGTCTCATTCCTATTACCAAGCCCACATACAGATCCCTGTCTCCTGTTCTTTCCCCCACTACCGAATTTGTCATCCATGATTATCAGATTTTCATCTCCCTTTATGTACTGAAATATGTGTTTAATATCCTCATCTACTTCCGTTGTGTCTTCATCTTCTGCTTGTGATGTTGGCATGTATATCTGAACAGTTGTTTTTGTTGGCATTGGTTTGCTGTCGATTCTGATGAGAACAGTCTTATCACTGAATTGTTCGAAATAACTCACTCACTACCCTACCTTCCCATAAGTAATGAATCCTACTCCAGTTATACCATTTTCTACTGCTATAGATGTTACCGTATATTTGTCTGACCAGAAATAATTATCTTCTTTCCATTTCACTTTACTGATCTACTCGCCTGGATAGCTGTGCACCTTAAAGTGCCTCTTTCAGGATAGAGAGATGCGCTGGCCCTAGATTGAATCTGCCCCGCAGATTAACGATGAGGGTCGGTTTGCCAGCCAGCCTGTATGTGGTTTTTAGGTGGTTTCCCACATCCTACCAGGTGAACACTGGGCTGGTACCCATATCCAATCTCAGGTACACAATGCACCAACATTTAGAAAATTTTTGCTCACTTTCGCATGAATAACTGTACACACAGACATTTGGGCTACGCCCCTTCTGTCCTGAGAGGTAACAGGGTTGTGACAAGACAGGCATCTGGCCACCCCTTAAATTAACGACGAAAAATCCGTTCATAACGATGCTGACCCCTGCACCGCTGCAGGAGAAAGACACAAGAAATAGAAGTTTCCACCTCACTGCTCTCCCACTACATTTAAACTGAATCTTTACATTTCTCATTTGACAAAGCTTACCTATCAAGTTCAAACTTCTGACTTTCCATACTTCTACTCGTGTAGACTGCTGCCCATTCATGGTTATTCAGTCTTCTCATGGTAACCTCCCCCTTGGCAGTCCTGTCCTGGATATCCCAATGTGAGACCAATGCAGAATGTTTTGCCAGTGGAGAGAGCATTATTTCACTTTTTCAGTTATCAGTAAAGAGTATGTCAAAAATTACATATACTAAGTTTTAGAGGAGATAAACATATTGTTTTTTACATGACAAAAATATCACAAGTGTATCGTTTCTGTGCTGCCGACATCTGGGAGGAGGGGGAGGGGGGGGGGGGGTTCAGATGGAACCTTTACAAGACACCGGTAGACGTACCAGAAGGGCTGGTTGCCTGTATGGATGAGGCTGCAGCCATTATTTAGAAACACTTGGTTGTTTTGAATATTTTAGATGACCACTAACATACAAATTTCAGATATGCATTAATGTAAATGGGCAAAACTTTCACCAACACCTCTAAAACAACAGTCATCAGTTTGAACACCATCTCTGACTATCAGCAGTGTCAAAATATTCCCGCAGCCCTAGTGAGGAAATGATGCCCCTATGAAATATTTGTTCCATAAAAAATTTCTTTTTATCTCCTCTAAATGCTCTAAAATTTTGTAAATGAAGTTTATTTCATACCTTGTACTTGAGCAATCAGTAAGTGTTTCCTTGCTTCAATATGGTGTAACGAAAAATTACTGCATCACTCATCTTTAAATATGGACATTGTTCTCTCACCATTTGAAGCAGTTGATAAATTTATGAGTGTCTCAGTCAAATAGTTATCTCTGTTTTCTAAATCAAACATAATGGTCAAAAGATGCTGACTAGACCAAAGTTAATTCATTGTACTGACCAGTGTTACTTTAATGTGTTACAGATACACAAAACCTAAAGGGCAGCTTCCTGACTATGAGTCACCTGTTGTACTTCACTCTGACAGACGCAGTGTGGAAGACTTCTGCAACAAGCTTCATCGCTCAATAGCGAAAGAATTTAAATAGTAAGTTTGCAGAATTGCAACAATTGAGTATAAATTATATTTTTAGAGTAATTCACCACTAGAGGTGTAGATTACATCCAGAACATTAAACAGAAGCAGTGCAGTTGTCTCAGCATTCATAGTAATTATTTTTGTCTCATAAATAGGAAGCAATAGAGTACATGTGTGTACATATTATGGATGGTGGTTATTGCTGAAACAACCGGTCTTCGGTGATATATATATCCCCCCCCCCCCCCCCACGCCAGGTTAACATGTTAGTTAAGATCACTCAGAATAACCTGTTTCTGAAATAACCAATTTTCAGTTTTTTATGCTTTTTATTTCCTGTGATAAATGTTGAAATCAAACAAAGCTTGAAATACTCTCAGTTTCAAGACACACAGAATCAAAAATATTAGATTAAATAGGCAAGTAAAAGAAAATTTAGTCCATCAACCGTTCACTTCTTTTCTCGGAAAAAGATAAGTGGTTGAATAATACAAAAAATCACCAGTTTTCTCCGATTGATTCTAATTTTTTGAGACTGTGTTCAAAAATTATGTTGTAATTGGGGATCTCACCCTTATTCGTATGGCCTAAAGGGTGAAAACTGAGGTTGAAGAATTCTGTTTTTCATGTTCATTTGTCCGTTTTCAAGGGCTACAAGCAGATAAAGGTATATTATGTAGACACAGGCAGCAGATTAGCTAATTCCTACTTATATTTTATACTATGGATTAATTATTTTTTAAGTTATTGCTGTTACCATAATTTCCATCCTCTTTTATTATTTCATAGAAATGGCAGACAGGTCTTTAATCTTTTTTGGCAAACAAAGCAGTGTACTTCATTACAGTGTCACTTGGTAAAAATGTTTCCAGTCTAGGTTTGGTGCCATTCTGAAATACGACAGATGTCTGGTGACAACAGCAAGAAACTACCATAAAGACAAAGTGCAGACAAGTCTTTTGCACAGTGTGAACATGCATACATTAACTCACGACATGCAGCAACAGGGATACTATTGTATCAGCGATGCTGTACCTGTGCTTATGCCATGTGTTTATTGCTCATTTTTGTTGGCATTGTTGTTAAAATAGCACGGGACACGGACGCATCTGCACAAACAGCTGTAGAGCAACTGTCAGTCCACTTCCGCACACACCAGGAGGAAACTTTACAACCAGAAGCCGAATGCTGATTGGCGGACAGTTACCAATCGTTGACGACATGGACATCCATGAATAGCCTCTTTCTTTCCATCTTCCCTTACATCATGCCCAGCCAACCATATTAGAGGGCCAATTAATAGTTTTACAATAGTGACGTCAGACATCGATAGTCTGTAAGAAATAGAAGCACCTATCTCCATGCAAAACCAGCCGTGCCCTGAGGAAGGCCGTTGCAATTCAACCGAAACGTCGGTTGTAGTTTATTATTGTTGTTGTTAGTTTCTAGCAATGATGTGGCATAATACCCAGAAGAATTTTAATCAATGTTCCTGAATTGTTGCCTAGTTCATGGAATTTTCATATCTGGTTGCAAACCCTCCTTCCACAATGATGTTGTGTGTTCAAATTCTGACTGTCCATAGCCCTAACCAACATAGCCATGCAAAACCATATACATCAGGCTCAAACTTGCCTGCAATACCTCCTCTCCAATCCTAAATTCCTGTACTCCATCCAGATGGAAACTCTTGTGGTCCAGGAACTAGAGCAGTGTGCACAATGACACCTCAAGAAACTCTCCAACCTGTTCATCTCCTCCTTCTGCCTTGAACTGCCATCATCCACATATTTAAAAGAGCCTTCAAACATCACCTGCATCTTATCGTGGCCAAAAACCCTGTCTTGCAGACCTCCTACAGTTACCTCACTGTCAGAAATTGAGTCCCATCGCCATAGAGAATCCAGAACCTAAACAGACCTGAAACACAGTCATGAACCTGTCCTCCAAAAGCCCACTGAAGTATCATTATTTTCTAAAGGCCTTCTCTTTTGCCCCACACCCAAATTCAGTTACGCTAGACTTGCTAGAGACCTTCTCTCCTTCTCTTGGTCCATACAATGGAAACACTGTTTTTTATCACCAACCTTACCAGTCAGACTCAGTCCAAAACCAATATTGAACACTGCCTGACTGTTCACTCCTCCATCCAACCATGAACCGCCCCCTGTTAACTTTCCAGAATTTCCTAACCTCAAAGGTTGCATCGTTCCCCAAATCCCTCAACATAGAAACCAACCTTACATCCACAAAAAGAACTGTAGTCCACCACCTAAAATCTGATCCTAACCTTATAACGCTATCTGCAGACAAGGCTCCCCCCCATTGTGCTTACAAAGTGCAGGGATTACCAGCTGTCAGATTCATCCACCTACAGCCTGCAGCCATAGTGATCCTATTTGAGAAAGCAGCAGGATCTCCTGTCCTCTTCAAATACTTAGGCACATCACAGAACCTCTCCCCCAAGTCTGTATCTCTCCTCGCCCCTACCGCTCCCTGTAGATTACTGCAATCTTCTACTTTTTCAAGATTTTTCCTATGAGGTCATTGATGTCCTTAATGAATGGCAGGAAAACTTTTGATTTCACCAGCGCTTGAGCACCGCTATGATCTCTATGTGGTGGTCTTAACGCTCTTTTCACCTCAGCAAATGAATAACCATTCTTGATCAATGCATTGGTGAGATGTTTTAATTCTGCATCAAGCAGCTCTGGTTCGCAGATTTTCCTTGCTTTGCCTGCCAACTTTTTTTTTTATGCCTCGCTTTTCTTGAGGGTGGTGGTTCGAATCCCGGTGTAGGTAAACGGTCTGTCTGCGTCGGTTTTCGGTAAACCGTGTGGCCCAAGCTACCATCTTCTATCTTGAAAATTAGCACATTAAGAAAATTTAATCTTCTGCTTGCCACCTCCTCTTTGGTAAACTGAATCTTTGGATTGATCCCGTTCAGGTGTTGTGAAAACGATCCAGTTCCTCATTACCATCCTGCCACAAAACAAATGTATCATCGATGTAACAGAACCAAAGATTCGGTTTCTCTTTCGCAGTTTCCAAAGCCTGCTCCTCGAATTTTTCCATAAAGAAGTTCGCTGTAAGCAGGCTGAAGGGGCTCCCCATCCATTTGACCACTGCATAATAGCCTGGAACATTTTATTATGTGTGACATTTCTGGCCATGAAAGTATACATTTTACAGTCAGTTATACTGCCTCCGAAATATTTATGTACTGTCTTCCTTGTTAACGTACATGCAAACATATTTTATCAATTTCACATTTCAGTGCTCCACATTGATGTGAGCCTTAAAATTTAAAAAAAAGGACAGAACTATGAGGAACCATCCCAGGACCATTTACAGTGTCAGTAAAACCACATTTGTCGGGGGAATGTCTCCTATACTGAAAATAGCTATTGTCCCCAGTCTCTTTTACCGAGCGAGGTGGCGCAGTGGTTAGACACTGGACTCGCGTTCGGGAGGACGACGGTTCAATCCCGCGTCCGGCCATCCTGATTTAGGTTTTCCATGATTTCCCTAAATCACTCCAGGCAAATGCCGGGATGGTTCCTCTGAAAGGGCACGGCCGACTTCCTTCCCCATCCTTCCGTAATCCGATGAGACCGATGACCACGCTGTCTGGTCTCCTTCCCCAAACAACCAACCAACCAACCCAGCCTCTTTTTCACTCTGCAAATGCCTGTGAAACCTTTTGTTGGAAGTGTTATCTTTCATGCGTGACAGTTTACAATTGAACCTTCCACAACATACATGTATCATGCCGACTTTCACAATTTTGAGAACCAATTGCAATAGTGCTGCTCCACTGTACATAGTTGCAGGTATTGAGTCCTACTTATCTTGCCCACAGACTTAATAAGCTGATGTGATCCAGCATGCTTGTTTACTGTGTTGAATGAATAGTTAATCAACAGTACTTGACATGTAGTGGAAAATTGGAAGTGGCTCTTTTTTTATATCTTTGGGAACACAAAAGAGTTATGCAAAGCTACAATTTCAAGTTTCCGTGGTAAGTGGGGCATTTGCTATGTTAATATTTACATGAACATGTGAAGAAATGCACAGACCACATCACATTGTATTATCATTGAGGTCACCCGTTCAGTTTACAGATACCGTTGTGAAGATGAAACATTACCAACCTATAACAATGCCTCCAAAGTCTCAAACATTTCTTCTTTGATAGTCTTCCTGTGATTGTTGGATTTGGTAAACAGTTCTTAAATAACATACGCAACATTGCAGAAATTACTTTTCGGTCTTCTTGGTTTATTATCGCATAGTAACATTTCAGTGACTAGCTTGTGTTCAGTAATTTTGGATTTCACATCACCTAAGAGCGGCTAAATATTTTAAAAGTGGCAACATTTTAATTTTATACTTTAACTACATAGCAGTGACTGGCAAATGACATAAATAAAATAATGGCTGAATAGTTTGACCACTTGACCAATACTGACAAAGTAACTTTGCACTATGATACCAACCGTCTGAAAATTATGTGACGAAACATAGATTGTTTGCATAATGACTGCTAGCTTCTGACTCGCTAACACTTTGTGCGCGATGTCTATGTATAGCTGCATGTATTACAGGAAATTATAAATTGACAAAATACTGGACTGTTACATTTTAGTTATTAACATATAGGCCACAAAGACACAAAAGTTAAAGAAGTACATTTGATTAACCATTAGCTGTAAAACTAACAAATGGCGAAATCATCAGTACTGTTTTATGGGAAGCAGTTTAATGTGTAATGGAATTCCTAAAATTTACCATGGGTTCTTGAGAAAATTAATTTTTCTAACTGGCCTAATTAACAACTCATTTTAGTGAAAATTGGGGTTACAAAACTGTAGTTATGAATTTTGAAAATAATTACATTTTAATATTGGAACTCTCTGGAAAACAAAAATTTTGAATACATATAACATCTGAGATATTGAGTTCTTGGAAAAAGTAAAACATTCATTGAAAGAATAAGAGCTTTTAAATAAACTAGGTCAGTCCTGAAACAATCAAGTTTTAAAATCCTTGAATATTGACAGGCACATGGTCTTTAGGTATAATAAATTATGAATATTTTAGTAAATAGAAAATTAGTTCACATAGAAATAAAGTATTGTAATCAGTAATTGGGGAAATTAATAAAATTAATATTAAAGTTATTTGAAATATGTGAATAAGAATTCAATCATTGCTACATGCAGACTAAGTTGACAATCGGCAAAGTGGCAAATGGTAGCAACTGTGCCTTTATGGCTGCTCCCATCAGCCACCACTCCGATTGACAACGTAGTTTGCACATACAGTATGTGTGTTATATGTATGATGGAAAACAGAAAAAAATTATTTACATAATGAGTAGAATTGTAGCAAATGGAGCTATTTTGCATTGCTAGGTCTCAAAGTGCCTTTAGTTGCACTAGTAATTATTTCACAATTGAAGGTGATGATAGTCACAAAGATGTCTTGGGCTGAAATGCTTGGCCACAGTTCAACCATGTGCATGTGGTATTACAGAACTCAGGAGGGTTTTGGATGGTAGTAGAACAAATACTGAGGTTGATCTTAAAGCTAAAAGAAGTTAGTTTCCATATAACGGGTGGATACACTGAGGTGACAAAAGTTACGGGATACCTCCTAATACCATGACGGATCTCCTTTTGCCCGGTGTAGTGCAGTAACTTGACATGGAATGGACTCGACAAGTCATTGGAAGTCCCCTGCAGAAATATTTGAGACATGCTGCCTCTATAGCTGTCCATAATGACGAAAGTGTTGCCGTTGCAGGATTTTATGCCTGAAATGATTTCTCAGTTGTGTCTAATGTTGAACAAGATTTGTGTTGGGCTATTTGCATGGTCAAATTATTCAGAATATTCTTAAAACCATTTGCGATCAATTGTGGGCTGGTGACGCGACGCATTGTCATCCATAAAAGTTCCACCATTGTTTGAAGTCCATGTATGGCTTCAAATGGTCTCCAAGTAGCTGAATGTAACCATTTCCAGTTAATGATGGATTCAGCTGGACCAAAGGATGCAGTCCATTCCGTGTAAACACAGCCCACACCATTATGGAGCCTCCATCAGCTTGCACACTGCCTTGTGTCCATGGCTTTGTGGGGTCTGGACCACACTTGAACCCTACCATCTTACCAATTGAAACCTAGATTCATCTGACCCAGCCACAGTTTTCCAGTCATCTAGGGTGCAACCAATAAGGCCACAAGCCTAGGAAAGGCACTGCAGGTAATGATGTGCTGTTAGCAAAGGTACTCGCGTCAGCTATCTGCTGCTGTCATAGCCCTTTAACACCATATTTCAGCACACTCTCCTAACGGATATGTTCGTCGTACACCCCACATTGATTTCTGTGGTTATTTCATGCAGTGTTCCTTGTCTGTTAACACTGACGACTGTATGCAAATGCTGCTGCTCTCAGTCGTTAATTGAAGGCCGTTACCCACTGTGTCATCTGTGGTGAGAGGTAATACCTAAAATTTGGTATTCTTGGCACAATCTTGACACTGTGGATCTCAGAATATTGAATTCCCTAATGATTCCCGAAATCAAATGTCCCTTGCGTCTAGCTCCAACTGCCATTCCGCATTCGGAGTCTGTTAATCTCCATTGTGAGGCCATAATCATGTCAGACACATTTTCACATGAATCATCTGAGTACAAATGACAGCTCCCCTAATGCACTACCCTTTTATATCTTGTGTGTGCGATACTACTGTCATCTGTATATGTGCATATCATTATTCCATGACTTTTGTCGTCTCAGTGTTTGACAGCAGTGCACTCAGTGAAAGTTCTTGAAGTCACGAATGGTTAAGCTGACAAGCTTACAAGGCTCATTTATCATGGGAAGGAGGTTTTAAGATAGGTGAGCAATGTTGTAATGGAGAAAGTTTTTTAGTAAAGGATCTGAAAGTCACAGTTGATGCCATAATTGTTTGTAGGACACCCTTATTTAAATATATATGGGTGTTATTCAAAATGTCTTCTGGTAATTTAAAATCCATAATCCATTTTTTTCCTTCTCATCCCATCCAGTAAGTCTGCTTTGACACAGGGTTTTCTGTAATTCTCACCAAATTAAAAAAAAGATGAAACATGTCAGTTGCTCTAAATATGTGGAAAGGTACTGAAGGTGGCCAATATACTTGGACTGAAGGGCTTCTCCATATCTAATGGATGGGTTGATAGATTGAAATAGTAGTATAATGCAGTGTACAAAACTGCATGTGGCGAAGGGGACAGGTAAATGTAAACATTTTAGTGAATGGCAAAAAGAAATATAAACCAAGGGACATCTTCAAGATAATGAAACTGGGATCTTTTTCAGCATTCTTCGATACAAAACACTTGACTGTTGTGGAAAGAAATGTAGAGTTTGCTTTACAGTAATGTTAATAGTCCTGAAAGAAATCAATGGTGTGTGTGTGTGTGTGTGTGTGTGTGTGTGTGTGTGTGTGTAAGGGGAGGGGGGGGGGGCATTGTTTTAAAAGCATTGCAAACAAACTACAGTGCCAGTAACTAACAAAGCATGGATGACATCTAAACTATTCAAGAAGCAATCGCGTAGTCCTGATGCAAGAATCATAACAGAAAATTCTGATTGTGGATTGTTGCCCTGCACATCCAAAAAATATAAATTTACACATTGTGCAGTGTAAGTTCCTGCTACCAAACTGCAGGCCTTCAATGTGAGAATTATTCATGCTTTCGGAACTTATTAGGTTTTAAGTCTGATGGCAAGTGGAAAAGACATAGCCTCCTTTAAAGTGTCAATCTTAAATGCCTTACTATATTGCTAAGACATGAACAGATATTAAGGAAGCATACAGTGCAGTGGTGAAAGTATATCTGTTGAAGAAGTGATAGTAATGAAAAGTGGGTTTTGTTGTATTGTAGATCTAAATGCAGCAGTGAAAACAAATACTGGAAAACTATTGTAAATTACAAACCCCAGTACCTATTTCATCATAATGTCCCATTTATTAAAGGTTAAAGAGCGATAGTGGATGGGGGATAACATATGAGGAGAGAGAGAGAGAGAGAGAGAGAGAGAGGTAGTAAATGATTTTCTAAAAAGTTTGCTAACAGCATGTTTCCTTATATTTTCAGTGCACTCGTATGGGGATCTTCTGTAAAACATCAACCTCAGAAAGTTGGCAAGGATCATATGCTCATGGATGAAGATGTTGTCCAGATTGTGAAAAAGGTCTGATTTTGTATTTTTTGATGGCACTGAAAACTTAAGGCATCTTCTGATAGTGCCAACTTATTAACATCAATTCTGAATACTTTGAAATCAGTGGATATTTGTGAATGTTGATTTTATCAAAAATAAAATATATTTAGTGAATCCAACCTGTACGAAAATTGACTCTAGAATAAATTTACCTGGTATCCAGTAACTTATGTTATAGATTACTTGTGAAAAAGTGAGACTGAATTATTAAATTATTACAAAATTAATTTGTGTGTACAAACTTCAAATTTTAGAGACCAATTCAGAAACGATGGTGGTCTAGGCATGGACAGGGAGTATAGAATTGCCAGTTCCAAGCATACAGATGCTTTGCACTTAAAGAAAGCGAGTATCGATTTGTCTCACTTGCTTAAGTAGAATTTGTCACACATCACTATCAGCCATATAATTTCCAGTAAATGGAATAAAAATTCACTAAGTAACTCATTATGATTATGTTTAATGCTCGCACTGGCTACACTCCAGGACTGTTAAGAGTATGTATTACATCAGGTGCCCAGAACACGCCTGAAGTTGACTGCCATTGTTTGTGACTCCAACTATAGTACATTACTAGAGACTGTAAACATCACTCAGAAGAGTAAGGTTTGGACTTAATGTTTATCATGAGATCATTAGAGAGGGGCAGAGTAAGAAAGCTAAAACAATGCAATGTTTAAAGAAAAAGGTTTTAATTCCTGTAATATAAGAAAATAATGTACTTATACAACATATATTAGAAAAGAATCTTTCTTATTCCATGTGCTGCATGAACCACAAAACTGAGTTTATAAGGTTGTCCATTTCCACAGGAACTTGACTAAGTGGATGATTGTCCTCATAAAGCATCAACCTAAAACAAAAGAAATCCTTATGTATGCATAGCTGAAATAAATTTTCTTTTTTGGTGTAACAGTGCAAAATTCATATTATGAATTAAGTACTGCATTATGATTGTGTCTGTAAAGTAACACCAGTTATTACGGTTGAGAATAATGAAAATCTTTCCAAGGAGAAATAAGTGCTAGGAACTACTGGTCTGTTGCTGAATAGAAAGGGTACAGTTATATGGATAAGAGTACCTGTTACATCCAGTAACCCATTAAATTGCAAGTTGCTCCTTCATTTACTTCCTTCTACCCACTGAGATAGAAAGTACATTCCTGACACATAGCTACCTAATTCAGTACGAGAAGCCACCAGTTAACAAATACAGCACACCACCTTTTAAATGAATGATATTTATTTTTTAAAAAATTACTCAAATCATGAATGGCCCATTTACTAATTTCCCACAATCGCTATCCCTGTTCTCATGATGTAGTCAGCAAACTCTGCACCCATATTGTATCAACATAGGTGAGTTCAGAGCCCAACTGTTTAAAGAAGTCCTTGCACACAAAAGAAATTTCCAATTTATAAATTTGATTTCAGTGGATCCTGTAACGTCATTCTCGACATTGGGAACAATTTTTAAGAGTGAACTTTGGAGGATGCTAGAGAAGACTTGAGGTATAAATGTTACATTACTGAATTGGTGCAAATTCAAGATGCAAACATGAAAACCATTACAGTAGTCTCTTAAAGCTTTCATTAAGTGTAAAGTCCTTCACAGTTAACATTAGGGTGAACTGGAATGATGACCACTGGTCACCTCTTGATCCTGAAGACATTCATGTGCTTGGTTGGTTTCAAGTGACTGGCATGCTGGGTAAGATGACCTACTCTAGTCAAATGGTATTCCAAAACACAAGCCAACTGGTACAAAATGCATTGTCTTGATAACTGTGACATGTTTTGGTCCCCAAAAGCCCTGATTTGACTTACATTTGCAGTAATACCGAGAGAGCCTGTAACAAGTCGAGGCATGCCAACACATATGAACTGGGCATACTCTTCACTCAGGTGTAGAATAGAGGCAGGTCAAAAAAACTTTTAAGAATCAACAAAAATATAACATTCAGCTTTTTAGTGTGCCACGACAAACAATTTTATAATTAAAAGCTTGCTTTCATCTCGCCGTTATTACATGCATTTATTCCTGTTCCTTCCACAAAGAGAATTTTTCGTCTTGTTGTTTTGAAGGTAAAGCAGTCACTGACCTAAAAATTGCTTTGAATGAAGGGGTTTAGTAAGTACTGTCCATTTAGTGTTGGTACGGCTTAGTAATCACCAGTGATAGTCATTTTTGATCTCAGGAATAACTGTAGGACCAAAAGAGAGTGGACCACTTGTGAAGTATACTACTACAGAGGCAGTATAATAATTTCATGATATCTAAAATCACTGAACCCTTAATATCTCCAAAGGCTTTTGTAAGTAGAATCAATTACCAGGTAAGTTCTATAAGCATAAAACTCTCATAATATATTAACCAACTGTTTCCAAATTCATTTCAGCTGCTGTAATAATGACCCCCAACTATTACTAGAAAAACTATTTCTACCAAATTGTGTTCTTTTCAGCTTCACTTTTTGGCACAACTGCCAACAAACATAACATTTTTTCACACGTCATAACATTATGCGTACATTTTAACTGATGTAACAAGCCCAGCTCCATGTATAAATTAAGTAATCCAACTCTCTAGGAATTTCATACTGATGGCTGTTATCTCACATTTCTTTATACACTGACTTCAAGCTGCTCTATTAACTTGGGAAGTGGAATTTTAACTGAAACCTGACTTTCCATACAGTCAATTACGAAAATTTACTTTAATACTCTCTATATAACAATACCAATGGAAAATCCAGGATGGACTGCAACAATATTATGAGAAGGGAATTTGCTACTCACCATATAGTGGAGGTGCTGAGTTGCAGATAGGCACAACAGAAAGATAATCACAATTAAAGCTTTTGGTGATTACGCCTTCGTCAACAATACACAAGCGCGCCCACACACACACACACACACACACACACACACACACACACACACACACACAAAACTGCAGTCTCTGGCAACTGAGAAGGCTTTACTCGCCGAAAGCTGTAATTGTGACAGTCTTTTTGTTGTGTCTATCTGTGAATCAGCATCTCTGCTATATGGTGAGTAGCAACTTTCCTTCTCATAATATTGGAAGAAAGATTATGGTATATTTTATTTAAAGAGTTGACATCCATGAGGCTAATGCAGGATGGGTTTAGCATTTATTGAACTCTGGTAAACAGCAAATGTCCAAATTTCTCAGCAGTGTTTGGACCATTTAAATTAAAAATAATAATAATAATCCAATTGAGCTGCCGCCCACTAAAAGGTATTGAAGAATCTTTACAGGTGGTGCACATAGTGAAGAAAGGAAGGAAGTAAGTTTAACCTACTTAGAGAGCTAGAAATATCAGTCAATAGGAGGGATTTGATAATGTGCTCAATGTACAAACTGATGAGACTGGTAACAGATTCTTGAATGGGTTAAGAGATCTTTTTTAAATTTAACTGTAAAAATTGCAAGCAAAAACATATGTAATTGGTATCTATGATTAAAAATCGTAATCTCTCCAATACATTGTATAAAATCTGTGTAAGTGAAGGAAATTAAATGTACAATACAACAATAATATGGACATTTTTATGTCTGCAAATTGTAATTCTGCCAGATATTTCAGTTTCTCATGCGATTGCACTAATTTATACATAAATTAATTGCATATTTACTATTTTAAAAGTAAGGAAGGGTAACTCTGGAAATGAGATGCTCCTTGTTTGTTGTGGTATACAAGTTTAAGATTTCTGTACCAGCTTCTCTTACACATTTCATCAGTACAACAGAAATGATAGTGTAACAATAAAAACAATTAAGAAAAATTGTTTCCAACTCAGGAAAAACCCTACAGGTTTCAACAGGGAACAGAAAGAATAAGTACCCTTTCTTCTTCCACAGCACACGCACACAAATTACAAGTTGTTGTGGATCGCATGAATGTCTTTTACAGCGTTTCTTGTGATTTGTGTATTCAAGGAGCAGCACTGACACATTGGCCCATTAAAGAAATAAGAAAATACAATGCTACATCATCGATCTCTGCTTTCTGAAATGCTTGCTACAAGTCTTGACAGTGGGTAGTAGCCATCTTCCTTCCACTGTGTTTATTTCTAGGCAGTACTTTAGGTAGCTCCAAAAACGGGCCGTAACTTATTTTACCAAAAATTCTTTGAGCAGTGAACAATACGTGTAATTTGGTATTCCAACAACAAGAACATTAAGACTTGTGCCGAACTTCAATATTGTGTCATGACGTAAAGACAGACACAAGTAGAAATTAGTTTTTCATAATGTCTTCATTCCTTTCAGCCAATTAGGAAAATAAAATATTTGTATAATACACATTATATTTATAATAACATGAAAAGGATAAATTGCTGCTCACCACATAAGGAAGTACTGAATGGCAGACAGGGACATTGATAAAAGACTGCATACAATTATTATGACTGGCCCACAGCTCAAAAATAATAAGTTACCAATATACAGTATAATGCAATGAAACATCATGAAAATTTCATATTAGGTGGTATGATATAAAGGCAAATTTACAAATAACTTGCAGATCCACAGGGTAGCATTATTATTTGCAACTATTTAAGCGTAATCATTTTTACCTTCCTCCAGAGTATCAAACACTTGCTCAGTGTCAGATTACCGTATACAATCTTATTGCATTACAACACACAATATAAGTAAGAACATAAAACTAAACCACTAAAATTTTTTTTTATACTGTGAAAGTGGTTTTCATTAACAGTGGTTATATATTTTCTAGCACCCCAAGCGGTTGCACCTTGTGCAACCATTTATTTTATTTCTTCTAAAGAAGACACACTTACTTTGTTTTAACATTGTTAGACCGCAGAAGGTGGTAGTAACCAATTGCTTGACTGCTTGGAACTCTTGCATCCTTCTTCCCAACCATAAATAATGTTGGGGCAACTACGTTATTTATATGGTTAACAGGCGAACATTTCTTCATCTTCTCAAATGCTTCAAGGCTCATGTCTTGTAGCACATTGTAGTGATAGCCAGCTTCCACTGCCGTCCTAGAATATGAAGTTGCATTTTACGTGAGATTGAAAGATGTAACGAGATTAACAATTCTGTTAACTCTAGTTCCATTTAAATTGCAAAACGTAAAATGTAATAATCAAAAGTAAAAACAGTCTTACTTCAAAACAAAGAAGCAGCATAAACTGGAGTAGACCACAAGTGGAAGAGTAAATACAAATCTCATTTTTTCTAGCTAGTAAAAGTGGAGATAATGCTTACGGTAAATGGCATCTGAATGGTAAGGAACATAACGAATGAAGTCCCAAGTCCAAAAATACTACATCTTGTCTGTCACACTTGGCATAGGCTTCACAATGACGGTTTCCACTCTAATCCATTACAGTAGACTCATTATTTTGAAACTCGCTTAACCAATAATGGCTTTTGAATCCCTACCGAATAACAGCAAAAAATCTACCACTTAAACCTAATTTTGTATAACTTGTACTACAAACTAAAAGCTGGTCCCCACATTACACGTTCCAGTTCATATTCATCATCTAAACTGAATAAGTATGTATATATGTAGTGCACTACAGTATTTTCCGTTATGCATTTCACATAATTTTTCTCAATAATGTACGTAATTTAATTCTGAAACAATGGCCCAATCGCTTGCTTGCTGCCCATGTGTCACTTCCACAGTGTAAGAGGCAAGGGTGGGGGAATTGAGGGGTTTGTCAGCACATCACACATGGTGCGGGACACACAACTATCAAGAGGGTTTCTGTCACTGTTTGTTTGTGAACAGTGAGTTCCATCGCTCCATCACTCACAATATGATGCCAAATCAGAAACAAGATCACAATGCTCTGATACTAAAACAAAAGCAGCAATTCTACATTTGGTCAACAGTGGAGAGAAAATAAAAAAAGAAGTTACAGAAGACTTTCAGATCTCATTGATAATAAGTTCAAGATAGAAAATAGGGCAAGTCTGGCAAGATCTTCATTTAGCAACAGCAGAAAGTGTATGAGGCCATCCAAACATGAAGCAGTGGAAGATTCCTGTTTGAATGGTTCCAAAACATGCACTCACAGCAAATTCCGTTGTCCAGTCCCACGATTCAAGAAAAGGCTCGTGAAATCACACACTAGAAGGTAAATGGTGGGTTTGTGTTCTGAGGGCTGGATATGATGTTTTCAAAAGAGGCATAAAATCAGTGCTGTCTTGCCTGTGGGAAGAGACATAGAGCAAAGGAGGAAGATGACAATGAGTGGACATAGGGGTTTCATTCCAAGGCCTCTAATTTGTATCTCCCAAGAGATGTACTTAATATGGATAAAGGTGGCGTTTCTATAACTTGGTGCCTGAAAAAATACTACTTGTTAAGGGCAAAAAATGTTATGGACGAAAATGCAGTAAGGGAAGACTAAAGTTCACACTACTTTAAACGCGCCAACTTATTCAATCTGCCATGCCATTATGAAAGTAACAACAGACACTGGAAGGCCAGATCTCTCCTCCATAGCTGGCTCTTGAAGGTTCAATAAGAAATGGCTATGAGGGAGAGAAATATTTTGGTAACTTTCGAACACTCCTCAGCACATCAGTTTGATAGCTTGACCTTCTCAACAGAGAAGTTGTCTTCTTACCAGCTAACAACACAAGATGTCTGCAGCCTTTGGCTCAAGGAATAATTGCTTCATTGAAGTACAATTATAGACACTGGCTTGTTAAGGCTGCCATCTGTGCAGTCGAACTACAAGAAACAGTTCCACATTGAAATGTCCTGCAAGCTATCCGCAACGTATCTTCTGCTTGGGATGAAGTTACAACAGACAAAAAACCAACTGTTTTAAGGTGGCCTGGACGGCAACTCATAACACTGCTGAAACTGAAGGGGAAGCCAATGATTCAACATCTGAATTTATTCATAATGTGGATACAAATTAGGATCTGATCTGATCTGCTCTTCTAAGGCTTACATCCAGTTGGTTCCCTCTTGTAGTCAATATGGAAGAATGGACAGTCGCGTATGACACCATTTATGGTGCTGAAGAACCAGTCATCAATTACGCTGATGATGCAGAAAGAGAAGATAATGCTTTACTATCATCATCTGGTAGAAGCCGACCTTGGGGAAGATCAGTTAGGATTCCGTAGAAATTTGGAACACGTGAGGCAATACTGACCCTACGACTTATCTTAGAAGCTAGATTAAGGAGTACAGAAACCAGATGGCAGTTATAAGAGCCGAGGGACATGAAAGGGAAGCAGTGGTTGAGAAGGGAGCGATACAGGGTTGTAGCCTCTCCCCGATGTTATTCAATCTGTATATTGAGCAAGCAGTGAAGGAAACAAAAGAAAAGTGTGGAGTAGGTATTAAAATCCATGGAGAAGAAATAAAAACTTTGAGGTTCGCCAATGACATTGTAATTCTGTCAGAGACAGCAAAGGACTTGGAAGAGCAGTTGAACGGAATAGACAGTGTCTTGAAAGGAGGATATAAGATTAACATCAACAAAAACAAAATGAGGATAACGGAATTTAGTCGAATTAAGTCGGGTGATGCTGAGGGAATTAGATTAGGAAATGAGACACTTACAATAGTAAAGGAGTTTTGCTATTTGGGGAGCAAAATAACTGATGATGGTCGAAGTAGAGAGGATATAAAAGGTAGACTAGTAATGGCAAGGAAAGCGTTTCTGAAGAAGAGAAATTTGTTAACATCAAGTATAGATTTAAGTGTCAGGAAGTCATTTCTGAAAGTATTCGTATGGAGTGTAGCCATGTATGGAAGTGAAACATGAACGATAAATAGTTTGGACAGGAAGAGAATATAAGCTTTCGAAATGTGGTGCTACAGAAGAATGCTGAAGATTAGATGGGTAGATCACATAACTAATGAGGAGGTATTGAATAGAATTGGGGAGAAGAGGAGTTTGTGGCACAACTTGACGAGAAGAAGGGACTAGTTGGTAGGACATGTTCTGAGGCATCAAGAGAAAACTTTTTGTTTTATTCCACAAGATTTCGGGATTGCAGCCGGATCTCGTTGACTTCTTTCCACGATATTTCGGCTGGCAACCTTACAGCCATCTTCAGGCGAGTGTTTGACACTGGAGATTGCTAGTGCAAGTCGCTCTATTTATACGTAAAAGTGCCGCAAGACGCACATGCGCAAGTTACCGTTGCATGCGCGCCACCTGTCGATTCCCAGGCCCTCTACAATATTACTGCATCTATGAGGCGCAAACGAATGCGTGATACAAGTAAAACATGCACGCAGACGTGTCCAAAACAATAAAATACAAAATTTCAATATTAAAATTAAAATTACTTGTCGCTCGACATGTCAGAAGCCATAAAAAGTTTTCTTTTGGTTGATATTAAAGAAATCAACGGGTCCCAGGCCTTATTCAATTGAAAGCCGCCATCACGATTGTTGTCCCAAAAAAAAAAAAAACTTCAAATGACCGACGTCATTTCACTGGCACGAATGAACTCTAGAACGCGATCGGCCGATCGCGTGTCGTCTGCTAAAATTGACGATATATCAGGCGACAGCTGTAGACGGGCGCGTAACGGATTAAAATAGGGGCACTCAATTAAAAGGTGTCTTACCGTCCACAGCTGAGAGCAGTGGGGACAGAGTGGGGGAGGATCGCCGCTTAAAAGATGTCGATGGCTAAAAAGACAGTGCCCTATCTGGAGTCTAGTTAAAATTACCTCCTCCCGACGACGCGTTCGGGAGGAAGAGGTCCAAGCACAAGGAAGAGTTTTTACGTCCCGCAATTTATTTTGGGGAAGTGTCGACCAGTGCGCGCGCCATAAATGAACAACACGATGACATAAAACGCTCCGGAGATCGGCGACGGGAATCGATTGAATTGCTGGCCGAAGAAGAGAGACTGCAGCCTTGGCTGCAATATCGGCCGCCTCATTTCCGCAGATACCAACGTGTCCCGGGAGCCAGAGGAACGCCACCGAGACGCCCCCCCAGGTGGAGCAAGCGTAGACAGTCCTGAATCCGGTGGACCAGAGGGTGCACAGGGTAAAGAGCTTGGAGACTGAGGAGAGAGCTGAGAGAATCGGAGCAGATAACGTACTGTATCCGCTGATGGCGGCGGATGTAGTGGACAGCCTGGAGAACAGCGTAAAGCTCCGCAGTGTAGACCGAACACTGGTCGGGAAGCCGAAAGTGATTTGGGGTGTCGCCAACAACATAGGCACTTCCCACACCTAACGATGTTTTCGAGCCATCGGTGTAAATAAATGTGGCTTCCGTCATTTGTGCACATAGAGCAGCAAATGCCCGACGATAAACAAGTGAAGGGGTACCATCCTCGGGAAATCGACAAAGGTCACGGAGCAGGCAGATCCGGGGACAGAGCCAAGGCGGTGCTGTACCCCAAGTTGTCAAGAAGGTTTTAGGAAAGCGGAAGGAAAGAGAATGGAGCAGTTGACGGAAGCGGACTCCCGGTGGTAGTAGGGAGGAGGGGCGGCCTGCATACCCTACATCAAAGGAGGCGTCGAAAAATATGTCATGGGCTGGATTAGCAGGCATGGAAGACAGATGGCTGGCATAACGACTCAGAAGGACTGCTCGCCGATTGGACAGCGGAGATGCAGCAGTCTCAGCATAAAGGCTTTCCACAGGGCTGGTGTAAAAAGCTCCAGACACTAAACGTAATCCACGGTGGTGGATAGAGTCGAGACGCCGAAGAATAGACGGCCGAGCAGAGGAGTAGACTATGCTTCCATAGTCCAATTTCGAGCGCACTAAGGCGCGATAGAGGCGGAGAAGGACCACTCGGTCCGCTCCCCAGGAGGTACCATTCAGGACACGGAGGGTGTTGAGGGATCGCAGGCAGCGAGCCGAAAGATACGAAATGTGGGAGGACCAGCATAGTTTTCTGTCAAACATAAGACCCAAGAATTTAGCGACGTCTGAAAACGGAAGGTTGACAGGTCCTAGATGTAAGGAGGGTGGAAGAAACTCCTCACGTCGCCAAAAATTAACACAAACGGTCTTACTGGGAGAAAAACGGAAGCCGGTTTCGATGCTCCAAGAGTGGAGGCGATCGAGACATCCTTGAAGACGTCGTTCAAGAAGGCTGGTCCGTTGAGAGCTGTAGTAGATCGCAAAATCGTCCACAAAGAGGGAGCCCGAGACATCAGGAAGGAGACAATCCATAACTGGATTGATGGCAATGGCAAACAGTATAACACTCAGCACGGAGCCCTGGGGTACCCCGTTTTCTTGGGAGAAAGTACGGGAGAGAGTAGTGTTCACCCGCACTCTAAATGTGCACTCTGCCATAAATTCGCGAAGAAAAAGGGGCAGCCGACCTCGAAAGCCCCAAGAGAACAGTGTGTGGAGGATGCCTGTCCTCCAACAGGTATCGTATGCTCTCTCCAGATCAAAAAATATTGCTACTGTTTGGCGTTTCCAGAGAAAATTGTTCATGATATAAGTGGAGAGAGCAACAAGATGGTCAACTGCAGAACGATGCTTTCGGAATCCGCATTGGGCAGGTGTTAAAAGACTGCGGGATTCCAGCCACCAAGCTAAACGGGAATTCACCATACGCTCCAAAACCTTACAGACACTACTCTTGAGAGAAATGGGGCGATAACTAGAGGGGAGATGTTTGTCCTTTCCAGGTTTCGGAATAGGAACGACGACAGCTTCCCGCCATCGTAGGGGAAAAGTACTATTGGTCCAAATTCGATTATAAAGGCGAAGGAGGTAACGCAGACTATGGGTTGATAAATGCAGCAACATTTGGACGTGGATACCATCCGGTCCTGGGGTGGAGGAGCGAGAAGAAGAGAGTGCATGTTGGAGTTCCCGCATGGAGAAAACAGTATTGTAGCTTTCGCGATTTGGAGAGGAGAAAGCAAGAGGTCATGCTTCCGCTGCACGTTTCTTCGGGAGAAACGCTGGCGGGTAATTGGAAGAGCTCGAAATCTCAGCAAAGTGCTGACCCAAGGAGTTAGAAATTGCGACGGGGTCCACTAATGTATCATGCGCGACAGTGAGCCCAGAGACCGGGGAGAAACTAGGCGTGCCTGAGAACCGTCGAAGCCGACTCCAAACTTCCGAGGAGGGAGTGAAGGTGTTGAATGAGCTAATAAAGAATTTCCAGCTTGCCTTCTTGCTATCGCGGATGACGCGACGGCATCGCGCACGGAGCTGCTTATAGCGGATACAGTTGGCCAAAGTAGGATGGTGACGGAAAATGCGAAGAGCACGTCGCCGCTCACGTATTGCGTCACGGCATGCCTCGTTCCACCAAGGAACTGGGGGTCGCCGGGGCAATTCGGAGGTGCGTGGTATTGAACGTTCCGCAGCTGTCGGTAATATGTGTGACCTCATCGTCGACGCTGGGAAAGCGACGGTCATCGAATGTCGCTAGAGACGAAAAAAGTGCCCAATCGGCTTGGGTAAACTTCCAGCGTCGCGGGCGCATATATGGCAGTTGAGGCTGCAGTCTAAGGACACATGGAAAGTGGTCACTCGAGTGTGTATCATCAAGGGCGACCCATTCGAAGCGCCGAGCTAGCGGAATAGTACCGACCGCAAGGTCCAAATGAGATAAATTTGTCATGGAGGAAGACAAAAATGTGGGGACCCCAGTGTTGAGGCAAACTAGATCCGCTTGGTGGAAGACGTCTAGCAATAGGGAGCCACGTGGACAAGGATGTGGAGATCCCCAAAGCGGGTGGTGGGCATTGAAGTCCCCAACCAGCAAATAAGGGGGTGGAAGCTGACCAAGAAGATGAAGGAGATCAGCTCGTGCCATTGGTGTGGACGATGGAATGTATACAGTACAAAGAGAGAACGTGTATCCAGAGAGGGAAAGGCGGACGGCGACAGCTTGGAAGGAACTGTTTAAGTGGATTGGGTGATAATGGAGAGTATCATGGAGAAGAATCATGAGTCCTCCATGGGCGGGAGTGCCTTCAACAGAGGGGAGGTCATATCGGACGCACTGAAAATGAGGGAGAACAAAGCAGTCATGGGGACGCAGCTTTGTTTCCTGAAGACAGAAGATGACCGGCGAGTAGGATCGTAAGAGGATCGACAATTCATCCCGATTGGCTCGAATGCCGCGGATATTCCAGTGGATAATGGACATAGGGTGAACAGAAAATGAAGGAATGTGACCAAGGGTGCTGTTAACTCAACGACTGCTCAGAGCTGGCGACCGACAGCATGGAGTGGCATTCAGCCGAAGGCAGAAGATCCTGATCCATAGGTTGGTCAGGAGCAGCTCCTGCCACCAGCGATCGGCTGGTTGACCGGCCACCAGCAGTGCGCCTCGGCGACACAGAAGACGGCCGAGGGCGATTTCCGCCAGGTGGTGCTGTAGATGGGACACGCCTTGACGGAGAAGGAGAGGAACTGGGTTTCTTTGTAGCCTTCTTGGAAGTATGATGTTTAGATGAAGGAGGAACCGATGGTTGTGAAGTTGCGGTACGTAAAAACTCTTCACGAGTATGCTCTTTTTTCGAAGACTTGGTGGCTGACTTTTGGGCTCGAGATTTAGCAGAACCCGACGAAAAGTGAACCATAGAGTGGGCAGGCGAAGGTGGTGAGGTTGAACGGGCGATCTTTGCGCTGGCCGATCTGACGACCGTGGCACTAAAGGTGAGGTCGCAAGTCTGCGTGGCTGCCTCCTTTGTTGGCCGAGGAGAAGCAAGGACAGTGCTGTATTTTCCTGTGGGCTGTCGACTGGCGAATAATTTTCGAGCAGCAAAGGTCGACACCTTTTCCTTCACTCTGATTTCCTGGATGAGCTTTTCGTTCTTAAAAACGGGGCAATCTCGAGAGGAAGCAGCGTGGTCACCCATATAGTAGATGCAGCGAGGGGATGGAGGTGGACAAGCACCCTCATGGGCATCCTTGCCACACGTAGCACATTTGGCCGGATTAGAACAGGACTGGCTGGTGTGATTGAACCGCTGACATCGATAGCAACGCGTAGGGTTTGGGACGTAAGGGCGAACGGAAATTATCTCATAGCCCGCTTTGATTTTCGATGGGAGTTGAACTTTGTCAAACGTCAAGAAGACAGTGCGGGTTGGAATGATGTTCGTGTCAACCCTTTTCATAACTCTATGAACAGCCGTTACGCCCTGGTCAGACAGGTAGTGCTGAATTTCTTCGTCAGACAATCCATCGAGGGATCGTGTATAAACGACTCCACGCGAGGAATTTAAGGTACAGTGCGGTTCCACCCGGGCAGGGAAGGTGTGGAGCAGAGAAATATGCAGCAATTTTTGTGCCTGGAGGGCACTGTTAGTTTCTAACTACAGGGTGCCATTCCGTAATCGGGAACAAGACTTTACAGGACCTGCAATTGCGTCGACACCTTTCTGAATAATGAAAGGGTTGACCGTGGAGAAGTCGTGACCTTCGTCAGACCGAGAAACAACAAGGAACTGTGGCAACGATGGAAGAACTGTCTGTGGCTGCGACTCAGTGAACTTACGTTTGTGAGCAGACATAGTGGAAGGTGAGGAAACCATTGCGGAAGAATCCCCCATGATTACCGGCGTCTCCGATGGCGCGCTCCTCCCTTGTGGGGGCCCTCACTGAGGGCACTCCCGAAAAGGCGAGTGTGGTGCTCATGTTTAACGCAGCGGTCGTGTACTGTGCGTGTGGTCTGACCAATGTAGGCTTTCCCACACTCGCAAGGTATTTTATAAATTCCAGGCTTCCGTAATCCCAGATCATCCTTGGCTGAGCCCAGAAGAGCACGAGTCTTTGTAGGTGGCCGGAAGATTGCTTTCACACAATTTTTCTTTAAAATTCTGCCTACTTTCAATGAAATGTTACCGACATATGGGAGAAATGCTCTGGACTTAAACACCTCCTTATCCTCTTGATCTTGTGGGTGGTCACGTTTTTTCATCCTTAAAGCAGTACTGACCTGATGTGCAGAATATCCATTATGTTGAAATACAGATTTCAAGTGCTCTAATTCATCAGCAAGGTTGTCTTTATCAGACACGACATGTGCCCTATGCACCAACGTTCGAGGGACGCCCATAGTTTGACGGGTGATGACAACTTGACGCCTGCAGGTACAGGTCCGTATGCGTGGGTTTTCGATAGACAGAATGCCCCAATGACCCATCCACCTTGCGATTAACCATGACGTCCAGAAATGGTAGGCAACCATCCTTTTCAACTTCCATCGTAAACTGAATGTTTGTGTGGATGGAATTCAGATGTTGTAAAAACCGTGACAGCTCTTCTTCACCGTGAGGCCACACTACAAAAGTATCATCCACGTACCGCCAGAAGACTGTTGGTTTAAACATCGCCGAATCGAGTGCCCTCTCCTCAAAGTCTTCCATATAAAAGTTTGCTACCAGAGGGGACAGAGGACTACCCATGATAACACCATCAAGTTGCTCAAAATATTCATTATTAAATAGAAAGTAAGTAGAGGAAAGGGCATGGTGAAACAGCGCCTCAAGATACCCATGAAAGGAGACAGGTTTGAAACCATCAACAATAACACTTGCTATTGCATTGGCCCCACAGGACTTTCCAATGGGGGTCTTCCCTTGTGTCTGCAACACTTGCAAATCTTGCTGGCAAAAATTATTGATGTGGGGGTCCTATTTTGAATATTTTTGATGCATTTTTCCATTCTGATCATTATGTTTTTATAGATTTTTTAACATTACTTTCAGGGCAAAACTTGTATACCTGCAAAAGAAAATGCAATTCTCGTAACAATCAACAGTACTTTTTCTTTATCTGAAAATTTTGCAAAACTTTATATTCACTGACATCAATGCTGTAACACAAATCCATTTCTATCTCCATAGTCAGGAACATCTATTTTAGAAATGTGTTAAATTCACAAAAGAGCAGATCGACTGGCCAGCAATTATCTTTAAGAGGTGCAACTCTCAGTACAGCCTAGAAATACACAAATAAATAAACAGTACTACCAACTTCTAGAATCACAGATTACTCAACCAGAGCTGTGACTTTCTCAAGTTGAGTCATGAATGATATCAACTTCCCTTATTCCCTCCCCACACCACCCAGAGCTGCCTTTCGTCATCCTTGTAAAATCTGTAACATCCTTGTCAAATCATATAAGATTTCAGACCACTATCTTTACCCTAGACATGCACCCACCAACAACCACTTCCCCAAGTCACTCCCAATCACTACCACCAGCAAAATCTATAACATCGAAGGACAACTACATGTGAGATAACCTATATCATTTACAATGCATCATGTGTTCACTGCAAAGCATTCTGCATAAAAATGACCACCAGCGAACAAGCAGAACACATGAATGCACACAGATGAATTATGCTTCTATAATTCCATTCTGGTCCAGCAGAAAGGTTCAGCAGTGTTAGTTGAGGTTTGCAGGCTGCGACACTGTGTGAATTGTCTCTGCCAAACAGTATATGCACACTAAGTCTATGAAATTTAAGCAAACAGCACAGTGTAAAAATATTTCATGGCTGCACTCTCCAAGTAAAATACTTAAGACACTATGTTAATTAAATGAATGTAAAAGACTTAAAGTGCATGTATGCGTACTGATCCTCTGGCACTCCTCAAAATGCAATAAGTGGTTATGAACCTGGCCTGTCACCAATGATAATGCCAGTACACTGCAAAGATCCACATTCTGTTCTGCTTCAAGTGATTACAGCACCTCCAAATGGGCATGTTTGCATGATGTGAATCATGCAGGAATGCCTTCTTTCCCGTTATCAGCAATTTTTTAAAATAATCATGTTAAAGCAACTGATGTCACTATTACAAATCCCTGTTCAAAAATAAATCATAAATCAAGTTTTACTGGGACCTACTTAAAATGAGTGTTTCGTCCTGGAAGGAAAGGGAGGGATCATATTTAGATTACTAACTCTGCCGTAACTTCTTTCTCAATTATCTATTACCACAGGAATGGCCACAGAGAAACTTTATTTGTTGCAAAATTGCTTTACAGCGGAGTCCCAGTAATCCGAATGTTTGGTTAATCCGAACATGAGAAATGTCAGTCTAAGTATGGAAAACTGTGTGGTAAACTGCTGCACATACACACTACTTTAATTTACAGAGTACAGAAACCATGTATTAGAAAAATTGGCAAGAAAACATTAGGTTTAATCAATACATAACAATGAAAGAAAACCTGTCAAACTTACTACATTAGAGCGGACATTTTATCTCTACTTTTTTAGATGACAAAAACTCAGTCATTGTTTTTTGGCATAATGAAGACAGTCTGTTATATGACGCATAGTCGCACCATCGTCTCATAAACATCCAATCAGCAGGTGTAGCAGTGGGCTGTTGCTCCAAATAACGTAGTGCGACATCAAGGGCTTCTGCTGCGTCGTTGTGTGGCACCAGCTCTCCTTTGTTGCTTTCAAGCTCATTGTCACTTCCATCACAGCATTCCACTTCTTCCTGGTCTTGATTCACAGCAGCAACTAAACCAGCGTCAGTAAGGTTCTCCACATATGCCCACCTGCTGCCATCCACTCATCTACGTCTCCTTCACTAGCTTCTTCACATCAAGGGATTGTCTGTATCATTTGTAGTAGATTTTCCTCTTCATTTTCAACTAGGCTGTCCTGAAATTCAAGAGATGTCCAAAGTTTTCTCCACGATTTTCTCAGAGTATTTTATGAAATATTCTGCCACGCCTCAGCGGCCCAATAAACAACATCCTTCATATTGTTATTTTTTATTTTGTCAACTAGAGGAATGCTATCATCTTGGATCAGCATTCTTAAAAATTGTTCTCTGTAAATCATTTTTAATGTTTGCAGTATGCCCTGGTCCATCGGCTGTAGAAGTGGTGTAACATTTGGCGGCAAAAACATCGCCACAATTTCTCCATCACATAATTCCTCTGTCCTGGGGTGAGATGCCCTAAAATTAAGGTTCCATCTCATCAGCGTTATAAATTTGTTGGGGAGAATACTTTCCCTCTCTTATCATTTTTTCAAACTCAGCCAAGTATTCTTTTGCTGCATCACGGTCAGAAGAAAGCTTCTCTCCAGTAATTGTTAGCTGATGGATTCCATGACTTTTTTGAATCTGTCCAACCAACCCGTACTCGCACTAAAAGACTCATCACCATTCATTAACTTGTTCAGGTAAACAGCCTTCTCCTGAACCAGTGCTCCACTCAAAGAAGTTCCCATTTCTCTTTCTCATATAAGCCAAAGGAAAAGAGTTTCACCCATTTCATCATACCGGGACTGTTTCAAAGTCTTCTTCAAGCTTCAATCAGTTCTTCTTCCAATCATAAATATTTGCTTTACCTACACCCAGTTCTGTCGCCAGTTTAGATACATTCTCACCATTGTCTATCCACTTCAAAGCATTCAGATTTCCTTTGTCTATCCGCTTCAAAGCATTCAGATTTTCTTTGAAAGTTAATGTTGTATGTTTCCGTTTACTCATGACGAAAATACATACACCGCTTACACCTGAACGAATACAATACAACTGTTAACGCATGCCAGCGATCGATAACTACCATAACCAAGCGCTTTGGGATCCAACTGGCAGTGCACTGACTCAGGCACTACAAAGGTCTCAACAATATACAACAACAAGGGCAGGGAGTGACAGTGAGCCATTGTTCCCAGATTTGTTCCCATTTGTAACTATGGTGTACCTACTTATCTGCTTGGTGTACTTCATTCTAGAAACTCATCACCGTAATTCCGGCTAATCTGAACAAGGTCCAGACCCAATTAGTTCGGATTAATGGGACTCTACTGTATATATTATTATCACAAATAAAAAAATTTTGATCTCTTTAAAAACTATTCACCAAAACATTTCCCCCCCCCCCCCCCCCAATAATGTCTCGGTTGGGAAACTCACCAATCTGGAATATCAGTGACGGTAAACATTGCTGCCACATCTGTCACTGGATTTCTTGCCACAACTGCTTTATAGTCTTTCTGTAATAACAAAAAAGAGCAAACACACACACACACTGATGAAACATTAATTCCTTATAAATGCCACAATTCATGCTTTTATTTTGCAACTTACTGGATACTGCCCACTGAGGTGCGTCACTAGAAAACCACCATGTGAACCTCCAAACAGAAAAAGCTTCTCAGGATTTAAGAAAGGAAACTGTTTCAGTGCTTCAGTTGCTGCATAATGTACATCTTTGACATCAGCATCACCAATTCTGCCTGGCAGTGAGTCTACACTATCTTGCCCTGCTCCAACTGAACCTCTGAAGTTCACCATCAGCACACCAAAACCTGAAAAAAACATTTCTTAGAAAATGTAATTTTCAGACACACACACACACACACACACACACTCACTCACTCACTCACTCTTGCAACATTCAGTTTTTACTTCAATTACCAGCCATTAAACAAAAGTAGGAAAACTGAACATCTGATGAGAGGACGGAAAAGGCAATCATTCGTAGGAGCATGCTGTGAATGAAGTAGAAGTCACATGAAAATACTTATCATAACAACAACTTGATTTGACCTGCTGAAAAATGATCCACTGGGATCACAATGAATCTGTAAATATTGTTGGCATCCCATGTCATTATCAATTAACACAATTCCTGCAAGAAATTTACGTCCAGTGATGATATATCATCATCTTGCAAGAAGGCAGTATAGTCTTTGAAAAGAAATGCTCAATGTGTTGGACATATGGTGTTACACATTTTATTAATTGCCCATTGGAGTTGCACATGTATGTCATCCTGGTTCTGAACAGCATCAGCATACAAATTCAGGGACTGAACTGCCATAACAGGCAAGGAATCATTGCCGACCACATGGTGACTGCAGAACAAATTTGGATCAATGTTGCATTCCAAATGTCAGGTACAATGTAGGTGGTCTCTGAGCAAGTGCACTGTTCATCAGGCTTGCTCTTGCACCTCATCACTGTGCAGCCCACCTCAAATAATTTGATGAAGACACAACAGGAGGGATGAATTATGCAAACTTGTGATCACAGACATAAGCAGATTCTGAACTGGCATCAGTGAAGGTAAATTGAAAATGCAATCAAGTCGAGCAACTACTACCATGAAAAATATGGTAGTGGCAACAACATAGACCGATTCTAAACATCTAGTGTTCCAGAAGGAAAATACTCAAGTGCAAACATCTCATGCAGGCTAATATGATCTCCAAAATGTGCACTTGCTCCGTTCAGCACCATTACATCTGCCTCACACCAAGTAAGTGTGGGGCACGATTGGCACAAGTGGTCTGGCCTGCTTTAACAGTTATGTCCCTTGCTAACTGTGACAACCTCTATATATTGTTATTGTTGTTGTTGTTGTTGTTGTTGTTGTTGAAGAAGAAGAAAAAGAAGATTATTATTATTATTATTATTATTGTTATCCCCCTCCCCCCCCATGAACCATGGACCTTGCCGTTTGTGTGGAGGCTTGCGTGCCTCTGCGATACAGATGGCCGTACCGTAGGTGCAACCACAACGGAGGGGTATCTGTTGAGAGGCCAGACAAACGTTTGGTTCCTGAAGAGGGGCAGCAGCCTTTTCAGTAGTTGCAGGGGCAACAGTCTGGATGATTGACTGATCTGGCCCTGTAACAATAACCAAAACGGCCTTGCTGTGCTGGTACTGCGAACGGCTGAAAGCAAGGGGAAACTACAGCCAGAATTTTTCCCAAGGGCATGCAGCTTTACTGTATGGTTAAATGATGATGGCGTCCTCTTGGGTAAAATATTCCGGAGGTAAAATAGTCCCCCATTCGGATCTCGGAGGGGGGGGTACTACTCAAGAGGAAGTCGTTGTCAGGAGAAAGAAAACTGGTGTTCTACGGATCGGAATGTCAGATCCCTTAATCGAGCAGATAGGTTAGAGAATTTAAAAAGGGAAATGGATAGGTTAAAGTTAGATATAGTGGGAATTAGTGAAGTTTGGTGGCAGGAGGCCCAAGACTTTTGGTCAGGTGAATACAGGGTTATAAACACAAAATCAAATAGGGGTAATGCAGGAGTAGGTTTAAAAATGAATAAAAAATAAGAGTGCGGGTAAGCTACCGCAAACAGCATAGTGAACACATTATTGTGGGCAAGATAGACACGAAGCCCACACCTAGTACAGTAGTACAAGTTTATATGTCAACTAGCTCTGCAGATGATGAAGAAATTGATGAAATGTATGATGAGATAAAAGAAATTATTCAGGTAGTGAAGGGGGACGAAAATTTAATAGTCATGGGTGACTGGAATTCAACAGTAGGAAAAGGGAGAGAAGGAAACATAGTAGGTGAATATGGATTGGGGGTAAGAAATGAAAGAGGAAGCCGTCTGGTATAATTTTGCATAGTGCATAACTTAATCATAGCTAACACTTGGCTCAAGAAAAATAAAAGAAGGTTGTATACATGGAAGAATCCTGGAGATACTAAAAGGTATCAGATAGATTATATAATGGTAAGACAGAGATTTAGGAACTAGGTTTTAAATTGTAAGACATTTCCAGGGGCAGATGTGGACTCTGACCACAATCTATTGGTTATGAACCGTAGATTAAAACTGAAGAAACTGCAAAAAGGTGGGAATTTAAGGAGGTGGGACCTGGACAAACTGAAAGAACCAGAGGTTGTACAGAGTTTCAGGGAGAGCATGAGGGAACAATTGACAGCAATGGGGGAAAGAAGTACAGTAGAAGAAGAATGAGTAGCTCTGAGGGATGAAGTAGTGAAGGCAGCAGAGGATCAAGTAGGTAAAAAGATAAGGGCTAATAGAACTCCTTGGGTAACAGAAGAAATATTGAATTTAATTGATGAAAGGAGAAAATATAAAAATGCAGTAAATGAAGCAGGCAAAAAGGAATAGAAACGTCTCAAAAATGAGATCGACAGGAAGTGCAAAATGGCTAAGCAGAGATGGCTAGAGGACAAATGCAAGGATGTAGAGGCTTATCTCACTAGGGGTAAAATAGATACTGCCTACAGGAAAATTAAAGAGACCTTTGGAGAAAAGAGAACCACTTGTATGAATATCAAGAGCTTTGACGGAAACCCAGTTCTAACCAAAGAAGGGAAAGCGGCGATGTACATGAGGACAATATTATGGAAATGGAAGAGAATGTAGATGAAGATGAAATGGGAGATACAATACTGCGTGAAGAGTTTGACTGAGCACTGCAAGACCTAAGTCGAAACAAGGCCCCGGGAGTAGACAACGTTCCATTAGAACTACTGATGGCGTTATAAGAGTCAACGGGCATGAAAGGGAAGCAGTGGTTGGGAAGGGAAGCAGTGGTTGGGAAGGGAGTGATACAGGGTTGTAGCCTCTCCCCAATGTTATTCAATCTGTATATTAAGCAAGCAGTATAGGAAACAAAAGAAAAATTCGGAGTAGGTATTAAAATCCATGGAGAAGAAATAAAAACTTTGAGGTTCGCCGATGACATTGTAATTCTGTCAGAGACAGCAAAGGACTTGGAAGAGCAGTTGAACGGAATGGACAGTGTCTTGAAAGGAGGATATAAGATTAACATCAACAAAAACAAAACGAGGATAATGGAATATAGTCGAATTAGGTCGGGTGATGCTGAGGGAATTAGATTAGGAAATGAGACACTTAAAGTAGTAAAGGAGTTTTGCTATTTGGGGAGCAAAATAACTGATGATGGTCTAAGTAGAGAAGATATAAAATGTAGACTGGCAATGGCAAGGAAAGCGTTTCTGAAGAAGAGAAATTTGTTAACATCAAGTATAGATTTAAGTGTCAGGAAGTCATTTCTGAAAGTATTCGTATGGAGTGTAGCCATGTATGGAAGTGAAACATGAACGATAAATAGTTTGGACAGGAAGAGAATATAAGCTTTCGAAATGTGGTGCTACAGAAGAATGCTGAAGATTAGATGGGTAGATTACATAACTAATGAGGAGGTATTGAATAGAATTGGGGAGAAGAGGAGTTTGTGGCACAACTTGACGAGAAGAAGGGACTAGTTGGTAGGACATGTTCTGAGGCATCAAGAGATCACAAATTTAGCATTGGAGGGCAGCGTGGAAGGTAAAAATCGTAGAGGGAGACCAAGAGATAAATACACTATACTTATGGTGCTAAACTGCACTATCATCAGAGCCCTTACGTAAAGTAAATAGAGATGACCAATTTAGAAAGGTGCCTGATTATTGTGGCTGCGTGACAATAAGTGAGACAACCATATTGCAACATGCTAACATCTCCTTCCCCAAAATTTTGAGAAAGAAGCCAGATATCACACAAAATGTTAAAACACATATCACACTCATCTCACTGTCATTTAAAACAGTAGGTAGGTCCAGTAGACAACACAAACTAGTTTTTAAGTCAGCATAAACACACTGAATTAAAATATTGTGTATCAATAACCCACATTTTACACATTCCACACACTGGTGGCTACTGTGTCAATGGACAGTGTCCCACTCTTAGTGTGTAAGAGCTCCGTTTTCTGTTTGAGGTAAGACAAGGTCACATTTTAGATTTCACTGATTGCAGCTGTTGCCTCTCACTTCCAACCACCAAGTCTCCCACAAAAGCACTGCCTTCCTTGTCATGTATTTGGCATCCGGAGGGCTAAGCAGGAAGCAGGTTGGAGAGGGCTCCTTGGCAGCTACCCAGCAAGCTTACCCCAGAGCCCCACTTGCCCCTGGATCTAATACAAAATGCTCTCCTCCTCCTACCTTTGCAAAAGTAGTGTACCCTCAATGTTCTGTACAAACCTGTCTGCTGCATACATCTATCGAATGAGAAGCAAGGCACAACGGGAATCAGAGCAGATGAAGAATTTCTACCCAAAATGTCATTTCATTTGTTCCAGTGTCCTCAGGTCAGCAAATAAATCCACATAATAGATAGAAAACTGCTGCAGGGTCTTATTCTGGGGATATGTTTTGGGAACACAACAGAGTATCCAATAAAGGCACCCTGCATGGTCCCAATTGTGTAAACACAAATAAAATCCAGATGCCAATTTAAAAATGTCATAGAACTTATTTTTTGAAAATGTAATATGGGGAACAAGCCTTCCTACACTGTTTCATTCTAAAGTTAACCTTGACAACATCATTCTGAAGTTAACAAGGGGTTCCCCTATTCCACGACTGGCTTTGTACCTTGTTCTATCAACTTGTAAAATATCAAGCTTGTCCCTCATAAAGATCTCAAATGGCCTCATTGCTACTGATGATTGTTGAACAAATGTTCCAATGATGGTCAGGCAAGGGATACGGATTTGGGTGCCAGCAATTTTGGAATTGAAACTTCCTGGCAGATTAAAACTGTGTGCCCGACCGAGACTCGAACTCGGGACCTTTGTCTTTTGCAGGCAAGTGCTCTACCACCTGAGCTACCGAAGCACGACTCACGCCTGGTCCTCACAGCTTCACTTCTACCAATATCTCATCTCCTACCTTCCAAACTTTACAGAAGCTCTCCTGCGAACCTTGCAGAACTAGCACTCCTGAAAGAACGGATACTGCGGAGACATGGCTTAGCCACAGCCTGGGGGATGTTTCCAGAATGAGATTTTCACTCTGCAGAGGAGTGTGCGCTGATATGAAACTTCCTGGCAGATTAAAACTGTGTGCCCGACTGAGACTCGAACTCGGGACCTTTGCCTTTCGCGGGCAAGTGCTCTACCACGTGAGCTACCGAAGCTTGACTCACGCCTGGTCCTCACAGCTTCACTTCTACCAGTATCTCGTCTCCTACCTTCCAAACTTTACAGAAGCTCTCCTGCAAACCTTGCAGAACTAGCACTCCTGAAGCTGTGAGGACCGGGCGTGAGTCGTGCTTTGGTATCTCAGATGGTAGAGCATATGCCCGCGAAAGGCAAAGGTCCTGAGTTCAAGTCTCGGTCGGGCACACAGTTTTATTCTGCAAGGAAGTTTCATATCAGTGCACACTCCGCTGCAGAGTGAAAATCTCATTCTGGAAACGTCCCCCAGGCTGTGGCTAAGCCATGTCTCCGCAGTATCCTTTCTTTCAGGAGTGCTAGTTCTGCAAGGTTTGCAGGAGAGCTTCTGTAAAGTTTGGAAGGTAGGAGGTGAGATACTGGTAGAAGTGAAGCTGTGAGGACCGGGCATGAGTCGTGCTTCAGTAGCTCAGATGGTAGAGCACTTGCCCGCAAAAGGCAAAGGTCCCGAGTTCGAGTCTCGGTCAGTTTTAATCTGCTAGGAAGTTTCATATCAGCGCACACTCCGCTGCAGAGTGAAAATCTCATTCTGGAAATTTTGGAATTGACGAGACCATACATATTTGTCACTTCATGCAAAGAAACTGTTTTATGTAGAGTGTGGGGGTCACCAGGCTCCACACACAAGCTAAGAATTTTACTCATGCAGTAAGTTCCCACAGATAACGTATTGAGAGGCTAATGTGAGACTAGAGTACGCACAAAAAAATGGAGGAATCAGCAGGGAATCAGGAGCACTCTATAGAGCTCTTCAGGGTAGCCGCAAAAACATTTCTCAATGTGATGAATGCCATTATATAGGGGAGCCGGAGGTGCCTATGCTGCCCATGTTAAAATCACTAAGTTTGAAGAACATTTATGAATAAACTATCAAATACAATAATTTGAATTTTTTTTTACATATAGAGTGGTTTAGTATTGTAGTTATGACAGAGGGATTTTGGAGTATCTTTTCTAGTTTCCTTCCAATTATTTTTTTTTATTAATGACCCAAATTTTTTTACAAATAATTGCTTTATAATTAAACTGAAATGAAACTACTGAACATATTGCCAAATGGCTGTGTTACAATGTAAGTTTGACCAGTAGGAGTGCTGTATAAAAATTTCATCTCTCTAGCTTGAGTGGATTTTGAGAAAATGTTCCTTATATTCAAAAAATTCTAATTTACGGGAAATGGCTATCAAAGTTTCTCAATACATTCCTGCATTATAGGATGAATTATCAGGGTCTTCTTCTTCATCCTCCAAAAGCTTCCTCTTCTGTCTTCTTTTCTGGCCTGTTGTTCCATCATACTTCATATGCCTTTCTCTTCTTTCTGCTCCTCTTATCCGCTCTCTGTCAGTATTTCTTAGTGCTCGTACAGTGTTCACCCCAGCTGTAAATCCTAATGCCTTCAGAACTTCACACTTCACACTGTTCCCTTGGCTGTAGGTTGCCATTTCATCATAAATGCCAAAGTGCAGTGTTTTTATGCTTACAAACACCGTTTTAGGAATCACTTTCCAAATCAAATTGTTTACGCTCTCATTAGGATTCTGCGTCTTTCCGTGTAGACATTTGTGTAACAATTCTGGCTGTGCTAAGTCATGAAAAATTGGTTTTATTGCATTTATCACAGCTGCTGGCAAACCATGTTTGTGGTCATAGTCCTTTTTTGCATTATATTTGCACCAGGAATCTTTTGGGCACAGGCTGTGTTGAGAGTATTCATTGGAAGAGGCAGTATGAAGGAACAATGCCCACACTGCTTTTCACATGTCACTAACATTACTAGTATTTTGCCTTATAGCATACCCATAGTATCTCTGTAGACGTTCAATCACCTCATCAGTAAGCCTGCCTCTCCCTCCTATTGTCTTTCCATCACTGAGCTTACTTGAACCCAAAGTTTGTTTGAGCCTTCGAAGCCGTGCACTCATATGCTTTTGCTCATGCCCAATGCATTCCAACTTTTCAACTACAAATTCATTTCCATATGGTTTCAGTTCTTCTATAGTCTTGAAACCTTTGGAGTCACCATCCCCAAGGTAGTATTTGTACCTAAGGTTGTAACTGGGAACTGAACGTTCAAAAATTTGTTTCACTCCATCCACTTCCATTGCTCCACTTGATCCACTAAAATTTGCCTAACAGGTTCCAATGTGCTCTCCTTTGATTTTATTTTTGCACCTACAATGTTTTGATAATATTGCAACATCTATCACTTTTGCACTATCACCACAAGTAGCAGTTACAACCCCATTCAGGGATTTATGACCCCTCTTTTTCCAGGAACCATCTAATGCCACTACCAAATCCCTAGAACCACCGTTCATTTCTACAGATTCCTCCACTGCTTCCTTCATGGTTTTCAAAGCCACATCTTCAACAGAGGATCCTACCAATTCACAGTAGTACCCAAATTTGCTTGGAGGCAATGGCAAGTTCATAATACCACAAAACAGTTTACCAGCAGCAGACCCTTTTCCAATGGATCGAAGACCATACACAAGTCGAACATTCACATCAAACACTCTAGATCGTCCATAATCACCAAAGAGACTGGCATGTGAACTGTACAGAGTCACTTGATAGTTGCAACATGCACAGATTATCTTCATCTCACAAGCTAAACCAAAGTGCTTTGTTATCTCTAGTCCCACTCCTACACTTGAACACATTTTGCACAGAAAACTTTCTTTCAGCACAGAAGATAATAATCCAATATTCAGTACTTAGTTAATATCATCACTGTCACTAACATATTCACGAAATCTGTCACTTCCACCAGTCAGCTTCTTGCTAGAAGATGTCACAGGGCTATGGGCGGCCATGTGTTGCTTAGCAGAAGAACGCACTGTTTCATTAATTGTAGTATCGCAACTTGGTATTAGTGTTAATTTTCTTTTCCCTACGTTCTTCCTCTTCTTATATACACGGTTACTAAAACGTGGCATCGTAACCAGAACAACGCTTTACACAAGAAGTATAATACTACCAACAACAGGCGCAACACTGAACTAATTCGAAACGGTAAACAGCAAAGAGACGATGTTCCGCGCTCTTAGCGCTTCATTTGTCACAGAAAACAATGTAGCCAACCCTTGCACACTCGCTGTATACGTAACATAAGGCGCTGTATGCGTAACAGGCCGAGAACATCCAAGCAGTTCGCCAGGAAGTCACGAGAGGGTGTTAGATGCATTCAGCACCTGCCCATTTCCTCTGCAGGTGTGGGGGAAAATGGTAATAACTCCACTTCTAGGGCGAGTAGAACAATAATTCAAAGTTTACATTAAAGTGGAATGTTCCAATTAATTTTTGGTAGGGGAAAAAAAAAAAAATTAATTAATTAATTAATTAATTAATTTAATTTAATTTAATTTAATTAAAAAATCGTAATTTTTTTGATTTGATCACCTCCGGCTCCCCTAAATAACCACTTTGAGACACACCATTCGCCTGCTTAAAATGTTCAGAGAGTAAAGTCTTTACTCGGTCTCTAAAAAATCTTCACAAAAAAATGACCATGGAACGAAGACTGGGAGGCATCCACAGAAATAACATTTGTGGAGATGAAGCAGCATGCTCTTCGTACACATAGTGTTGTAGACTTGTTCAGGGCACAGCCACTGAATTGGCAGTTCCACCCGTCAGGTTATCAAGCTTACATTAACACCTTCTGAACTCATATTGGAAATGACTTAGTACTGACCAGGTTTCAACAAGCTACACCATGTGACAGATGGATAAGTATGTGCTGAGCAAGTGGATTAAGGACAGAAAAGACCCACTGTGGTTTACGAACGAAATTCGAAAAATGCTGAGGAAGCAAAGACTGTTGCACTCTCAATTCAAAAGCACATAGAAATGATGACAGGCAAGATTTAGCAAAAATTCATCCATTTGTAAAAAGATCACTGCACGAAGCATATGACAACTATCACTGTCATACCTTAGCAAAAGATCTCACCAAGAAACAGAGGAAATTCTAGTCCTTTGTAAAATCACTAAACTGGTCTAAGGCTTCTATCCAGTCATTCATTGACCAGCCTGGTGAGGCAGGAGAAGATAGCAAAAGGAAAGCTGAAGTTTTAAATTTCACATTTAAGAAATCGTTCACACAGGAGAGTCAAACGAACATACCACCAGTTGACCATCACACAGACTTTCATATGGAGGACATAGTAATACGCATTTCTGGTATAGAATAACAACAGAAATAATTGAAAGCTAGTTGCTAGGTCCTGATGGAATCCCACTTAAGTTTTACAAAGAGTGCCCCCTATAGCATTAGCCCCTTACTTAGATCAGATCACATTTATCGTTAATCTCTCACACAGCACCAAGTCCCAAGTGATTGGAAAAAAATGCAAGTGATTCTGGTGTAAGAGGATAAAAGAAGAGACCTGCAAAAGTACAGGCCAATATCCGTAACATTTGTTTGCTGCAGAATTCTTGAACATGTTCTCAGTTTGAGTACAATATGTTTCCTTGAGACAGAAAAGCTTCCGTTCAAGAATCAGCACAGTTTTAAAAAGAACCTCACTTGTGAAACTAGCTTGTCCTTTTCTCACATGATAGCCTGAAAACCATGGACAAAAGGCAACAGGCTGAGTCCATATTTCTATATTTCTAAAAAGCATTTGACACAGTGCACCACTACAGACTTTGAAAGTATGAGTATACAGAATAGGTTCCCAGATATCTGAATGGCTCAACAACTTTTTATAACAGAACCCAGTGTGTTATCCTCAATGATGAGTGTTCAGCAGAGATGAGGGTATTTTCAGGAGAGAACCAGAGAAGTGTGATAGCACTGCTGTTATTTTGTATATACATAAATGATCTGGCAGATAGGGTGAAGAGCAATCTGTGGCTGTTTGCTGATGATGCAGTGATATATGGAAATGTGTCATCCGTTGAGTGACTGTAGGAGTATACAACATGACTTAGACAAAATTTCTAATTGGTATGATAAGTGGCAGCTAGCTCTAAATGCAGAAAAACTTAAGTTAATGCAGATGAGCAGGAAAAACAGTCCCATAATGTTTGAATACAGCATTAGTAGTGTGCAACTTGACACAGTCACGTCAATAAAATATCCAGGCGTAATGTCACAAAGCGATACGCAATGGAACAAGCATGTGAGAATTTTCGTACAGCTACAGGAGACCACATATTCTTGAGTACCGCTCAAGTGTTTGGGATCTGCACCAGGTTGGATTAAAGAAAGACACTGAAGCAATTCAGACTTGGGTTGCCAGATTTGATACCAGTAGGTTAGAAAAACATGGAAGGGTTACTGAGCTTCTTTGGGAACACAAATGGAAATCCTTAGGAGGAAGATGACACTTTATCTGAGGAACACTATTGAGAAAATTTAATGAACTGGCACTTGAAGCTGACTGCACAACGACTGTACATTTCATGTAAGGATACACGATGATAAGGTAAGAGAAATTAGGGTTTGTCCAGAGGCATATGGACAGTCATTTTTCCTTGCTCTATTTGCAAGTCAAACAGGAAAGAAAATTACTAGTACTGGTACAGGGCAACCTCTGATACGCACTGTACAGCAGCTTGAGGAGTATGTATGTAGCTGTACAAGGGTGATTCAAAATTCCATAAAATTTTGAAAAGTTGTGTGATGGGACTTGGTAGGTGGAAGCAGTTTTTCTTGAGGTTCAGAAAATGACCAACAGGTCACAGAGTGATGCTACAATACAGGAGAAGGCAGCAGCATCCACAACAAGATGGCCGCCCTGCTGTCAACATGCACCGCGATTTTGACGTGTTTTTTTGTGTAGTGAATGTGTCAAACCAACGGAAATTCATCGCAGAATGATAGCGCAGTACAAGGATTAGTGTTTGTCACTGCAGCAAGTGTATGAGTGGTGTGGGACATTCAAAAGTGGTGTAACTTCTGTGCAACATGCCCCAAGACCACGGCAGGCTCACCACGTAGTGACGGATGAGAACATTTAGTTAGTGGATGAGCCTCCTAAAGGAGAACAGATACGTAACTTAGAATGGAACAGCCATAGCTTTGAAGATTAGAATTGGTTCAGCACAGAATATTGTTCACAACAAACTGCTGTCAATAAGGTGTCTGCAAGATGGGTGCCACGTCAGTTGACTGCCGAACTGAAAGACCATCGTGTCAATGGCTGTGAAGAACTTTTGCATCATTTCCAAGTCAAAAGTTATGCATTTCTAGGAAAAATTGTTACAGGCGATGAGACCTGGTCCACTATCAAGAACCAAAAACAAAAAGGTCAAGCAAAGAATGGCCCCACACCAAAAATTCTGCACTCAACCATCTGCTGGAAAAGTCACATTCATTCCCTTTCGGGATGCAAATGGAGTAATTTTGTGTGTTACACAAATAGGGGAGTGAGGGTAACAAGTACGTCTCGTTCAGACATGCTAAAAAATCAATTTCACCCTGCAATCAGGAGTAAACGACAAGGATTTCTGACTTAAGGAGTATTGTCATAGTGGGACAACACCTGGGGCCCTATTCTGTATCGTTCATACTGATCGGTGTGGTAGGTTAGTCTCGGTAGTGGCGTCATTTTTGGTTCTTTATCGAAATATCCTATTCAGTAAGCTTCTGAGACTTGTTACCGAACAGTCCTCCCACCGATTTTACAACAATTGTACCGAGAGGTTTTGGATTTCGGTCTGGCCCTGTCGATCAGTGAGCTGTGGTTTATGTACACCTATACTTTGTTATTTTAAATATATTTAGCGGTTTTAGCTTTGAATTTAGTGATTGTGTTACTAAAGAATCACCAGTAGACGCATCCGGTTGGAAAGCGAGTTCATAATAGATTATTTTCCTTTGTTAGAAATATGGTTAGGTTAGGTTGTTATTGTGAATGATTACACAAAAAAGAAAAGAAAAGAAATATTCTCTCAAAATGTGTGTTATTTTTATGCAAACAAGAGTTTAAGGATCATTAAATATCAAGACATCGGCTCTGCTTATGTATATTACATGAGTATGAACTGACATTACTAGTGCCCTTGTGTACTTTTTCCCCACAAATGGGTTAGTTATTAATGATCGAAACGTGTTTACAACTTTCAAGTAACATAGGAAAACAATTATGTGAAGCCTGATATTGGAAACCTTCTAAACTATCACACATTTATGACTTACGTAGCACCGTTTGGCAACGAAGTCCGCCTACTTTCCTCTGCACAATACCACAAGAATTGAGCACTGCATTCCTGTTGTTTGGCGTGGCTAAGTTGTTAGCGCGCGGGAATGCGATACGGAAGGACATGGGTTCGCGCATGGTTAGATGCAAAAAAAATTTTTTTCCCCTACATATATGCAGCACGTTCTGAGACATCGTTATTCATTAAGTTAATATTTTTCTGAAATATTCGTTATTACTTACATGTAAGAGCCCACTTCCTCAGTAATGGTTTCGTGATTTCTGTGTGTTTAAAATATGAAATATGAAACTGTTGGAGATGAAATTGCTGTGAGTGAAACAACCGACAGTGACCTTTATATTTTTTCTTGTCAGAAATAATTCACCATTTTTTCCAAATATGTAGCGATTTCTGAGTATGCGGTTAGACAGGAATCTAAGAGCACAACTTAAATTACTGGGAATGTAACTAGCAGCAGTCATCTTTATAATCTTGTGTGGCACAATTATTTATCTGTGATTGAATCCTCAACCACACTAGACAGAGATGAAAGATCTCTGCCGTAATATTTTTAGACTGTAGCACCATATACGAAACATTTTCATTCATGAGATGCACGTTATAAATTTCAACGGACTGCAAGAGCTCTCAAAAATGCTTTTTTTTTTTCTTTTTTTTTTCAGTTTTGTTTTTAAGACCCAAACCGTTGACATATGATACAGGGAAGTGGGCTACTTAATCATTTGGATCTCTAGGAGCAAGTTATAACCACATTCTGTTTATCTTCTTATTCTTTGAAACTCTCAGAATCAATTTTTCGGGTGTTTTTATAGATGTATTAGTACAATGTGGTACTACACACTATTCCTAACTCATTTTCCGAAACGTAAAATCCAAAAACACAATGTCAGTGTGACTGGGAATAAGATGACATAATGCGGCATTTACGACAATCTGCAGAATACAGTCAAATACGCTACCGTTATTATGCATGCATGGAACATGTAAAAATTTTATGCATTTCAGCTGAGAATCATGGAAATTAATATACTGCGCCTGACACTGTTAAGGAGGAGGCAAGGGTGATTAAGGCGGGCACGTCAGCTCGATGGAATGCGGCGTCATGCCTTATGGCAACGTAAATGCAATTTTCGGTACTTGGAAGAATAGCGCGCCTGTGTTGTCTACTAGCTGCTTTGTGTTCATGGCGCTGTGTGCGCTGCAGTGCGCATGTGCGGATCTGTTGCCGCTTGCTTTTGACTGGCTTGCGCGAGACGAACCGACAACAGCGCTTCGGTTCTCTAGACCCAAACAGTATCGCTACCGAAATGCATACTGAATGATGCAGGGACTCTAATTCGAGTACTAGACCGTTCGGTGCTCTTGTGTACCGAAACAATCGGCACAACGGTGGAAAGATACAGAATAGGCACCCTGGTTATATACATATATAAGACAGTTGAGATTATTCAGGAAATTAAATCTGAGTGTCTGGTACATCATTCTCAGTCGCCAGATCTCACACCTATGGACTGCCATCTGTTTGGTACACTCAAAGAAACAAAGGGAGGAAGGAATTTCAGAAGTGACAAAGAGGTGAAAACTGCAGTGACCATCTGGCTACATATGTGACCAAAAGAATTCTTTCATTGTGGCAACTACGTACTTCCGAAGTTGTGTAATATGTGCACTCAAGTCAGGGAGATTATGTCAAAAAATGATTTGTAAGTTTTTTTGTTTATTGTTACAATTTAAAGGATTACAGCACTTTTAAGCTTTCCATTTGAATCATCCTCACAGATGACTATGCGTTCTTCCCTATGGAGCTGAGACTAATGCTGAGGTAACTACCAGTGGAAGTATAATCCTTTTCCTGTGCTGAAGCTGGATTAAAATAGTTGTTTCCAAGTAGTGGTAAATATTCCTATTAGCAAAATTTCAATAAAAAAAGAAAGACAATTTCTTCTACAGCTGTTTTAATGTACAGGCAACACAAAATCCAACTCTCACAGGGAGAAGAGATAGTTATATATTTCAATGTTGGCTGAATGAAAATCACATCATCCTTCTTCTGTGCTGCTCAGTTGTGATGGAAAGCTGGATACTGGCTGTTGACAGCCATAATACACATGTATTGTCGGGTAATGCTGTTATTAAAGAATGTCTCTGACATCATATGGCTGTTATCAGCTGTCCTGAATGCTGCCCGGAAATCCTCATAATAGCCACCCACACAACTTATGGATATACAGGTAAGAAAGATTAGAGTGTGACACAACAGTCGGCTTTCATTTGTGACAACAAAGATGATGGATATTTTGAGCTAGAATATGGCATTAATTGTAAAGTAAATGAACAATGACAAACACAAAACCAGTATTTTATTTTTCAGCTCACTAAGTGCACCGAGAGAGAGTGCGAGGGGAGGGGAGGGGAGGGGGGGGGGGGGCTGACATGGAATACTGCATGTACTAGACTTAACTTCACAGCTGAAGTTAACAATATGATAAAATGTCAACTTCAACTGTAACTTCATTCAAGATGCCTGCAATTTCCGAGAGCACATGTCTATACAGTTCACAGGCCTGCTTATAGAGGCAACCAGGGTCGGCCCCCTACTGCTCTCTGATGGCCCACCGAAAAAACAGCATTATTTACGCAATCACAAATGAGTTCTCAGCCTATTCTTTACACTGTATTACTGTTGCCCAGTCAATGCATTCAGTGCCACGCACAAACTGTATCTTATGTGTTACTGTATTAAATACCATGTACCAAAAACTGTGTTTTTTCTTGCTGTAACACAATAACAACAAATATTTTCTTTTCATAACTTCAATTACATACATCATCTTAAGAATGTCATAAACAGTAAAAATCATCCGAGTCCTTCCTTCAAATAATTTCTGCTACATGGTCAGGATTGCCAAGACGACACAAGAAGATAGCTCCCGTAGCACTAGACCCATCTTGGAGGAGACAGGAAATGCAAATGTAAAGAAGACTAAGCCATTTAGAGTCTACTCTGGTGACATCTGAGAACAGAGGAGCAAGACAGTTTTCACCCATGGCTCTGATTAGTCTCTCATCCTGCAGCATGATTTGATTAGCGGACAGCTTTGCTGACAATGATTTGAACAGGTTGCATCAGTGGAAAGGAAAAATCTAAAAAAGTTGGCCTCTTTGTAAAATTTAAATAATAAAATTTCTCACATTTGGGCCATATGATGTAAGGAGGCCTCCTTGTAAGTCTTCTTGAACAACATGAACACACAGTGTCCAACATCCTTACAGTGACCGAGTAATCACCAGGGTGGAACCATCTGGTTGCCAACAGAACAGAATTTTGAAACACAGCAGTTTGTTTTAACTGCACAGAGGAATGAAGCCTTGTAAGTAAATTTTATTTTGATTTCATTTAGCATTCCTGATTATGTCCTTTAATTAAGGTCATAACAATTTAATGGACCAAATAAACATTGTAAAATTGAAAAACATGTTAATGAGTGGAAGGCATCAAATAAACTACTTGAGTAAGTTTTTCTGAGCATTAACCAGAATGACGTATGAAATTGAACAGATTTTAACAGTGAAAGTATAAAATGAGCCAAGTACAAAACATGACACTTCTCACTGCATTAATGTGTCTCATAAACAAATAATAATTCATTTAAAATAAACACATGAAGTGTGATTCCTTTGATCCAAATTTAAATGAAATGAAAACTGTGTGACACCTGCCCAACATCAAGGGACACAAAAGTGAATCAACAATGTTATGAGTGTTACAGGTTTGTCTGTAACGGGCCTTTACCCTATTAAATTTATTGGGAAAAGAAATTTGATCAAATACTGGACAAAGATCTTTGACAGGGCACAAAAAGGTGATATTACACTGTCATTCAATATTTTGTCAGAGTTTCAGAATGTTAGACCACAACTTGTTACCATGCTCTCCAGTTGTGTGTACTACAACTGCATTGTGTTTGTATTTGGAAGATGGGGTTGGGTTGGGTTGTTTGGGGAAAGAGACTAAACTGCGAGGTCATCCATCTGTCTCACTGGATTAGATAAGGACGGGGAAGGAAATCGGCCGTTCCCTTTCAAAGGTACCATCCCGGCATTTGCCTGGAGCGATTTAGGGAAATCACGGAAAACCTAAATCAGGATGGCTGGACACGGGATTGAACCGTCGTCCTCCCGAATGCGAGTCCAGTGTGCTAACGCATTTGGAAGATGAGCAGGAAAAAAAAGAAAAGGAAACATACATGGATGAAGCTTTGCATTTCACAGCAAGATAATTAAAACAAAATTTTGTTGTGGAAGCTGGAAATCAAGGATGTTACGTCGTATGAAAATTATTTGCACATAAACAAGACTACATTTCAATAAGTGCTCAGGAAAGTGGCTCCTCATATTGCAGAGTAGAACCATTCACCTCAGAAATGCTGTATCTGCAGAAGAAAGACTTACTTTAACAGTAAGATTTCTTGTAAAAGGAGAAAGCTACTCTAGTTTTCAATATAGCATTAATACCACAGTGCACACTGACGAAAGTAATACCAGAAATGTGTGAAGCTATTTAAGGAGGAATGTCTGAAGAAAAGTAACTGATTAGCACATACTGTAGCCGCTAAGAAATATTATTGTTTCTACAAAAGTTGTAGATTTTCTCCTTTATATCCTCAGGGTACATTGTAGCCATATTTCACAGCTAACGGCCTTCGCAATTTTTTTTACAGCTCTCACTTTTTTCTTATTTTATTTTTGTATTCAGGATGCCACAAGTTATACAGAGCTTCATCTGCCTCATACATCCGTCAGTGTCGTTGTCGATGCGAGACATCAAGTAAATTTCAAAGCCATGTTGATAAATATAACACGTCAGACAGCTGCAGCATTGCTAGCATTCCAAGCAATTACATTTCTCCATGCAGTGAACAGAAGCCTAATAATTTCTTTGATCAAATTTAAGGCGAGGCACTAAACTTGTTAAAATAAATTGGAAAACAGGTGACATTTGACAAAAGTTCCCTAACACACTATGTCCAATATGTTGGACAAATCAACTTTGTCCAATAAATTTGATAGTGCATTATTGGCCTAAAGAACATGCCAGAGTAAGTGTGTTGTGTAATGAATATTCACCGTATGAGGTGGAGAGTGAGTAGAAGTTTATTTCCAACAAAATTCCTTATTAGGGATAAAACATGTCATATTACCTAATTACAATATCGTTTACGTAGTATGTAGCAAATGAATACTGTGTGTTAAAATAATTTTTGGAATTATAAGAACGAACTAAAACAACATATGTGTTTTCATGTTTCAAACATAGCTAGTACACAATACTACTCATATTTAACTTACAACATGCAACAACAAAGCATAACTTTAACAATGTGCATGAGGTTCACAATAGGTCAATAATTATATTTGTGGTAATATTTTACATTTTATCACCTTACAGTTGCTAGAATCACTTTGGGGTCAAAAAAGACATCTTACATACAGTATATTTTTCCAGAGCTGATACCATGTCAGGTTTAAGCAGCTCATTTAATCAGTTTTGCATATTAATAATTGACATTACTGCAATTATTAAGTACCGTACTGACAATGATGATGATGATGATGTTTGGTTTGTGGGGCGCTCCACTGCGTGGTTATCAGCGCCCGTACAATTACCCAATCTTTGCTCAGTCCAATTTCACCACTTTCCTGGATGATGATGAAATGATGAGGACAATACAAACACCCAGTCATCTCGAGGCAGGTGAAAATCCCTGACCCCGCCGGGAATCGAACCCGGGACCCCGTGCTCGGGAAGCGAGAACGCTACCGCTAGACCACGAGCGGCGGACGTACGTACTGACAATGTTTGATCTATAGCATCTTAACATGTTTATATTAGTTTGTGATACTAAGGCTTCTGTCTGTTATACCACCACCTTTCTCTAGCTGTATCTTATGTTGAACCCTCTTTGCTCTGTAGTGTCAATATACTATTTCTTTACATTCAGACAACGGGAACATGTGAATGTTTCTTAAATGTCAACCATATTGTATTTTTGTCATAAATGGCATTAAGCTTCTTATTCAGTTCCACATTTCATTACATAACACTATTTGCAGTGTAGGGCATTTTGTAACCTTTCAATCAAGAAACCATCAACCACACCCGTATGATTACCCTAAATGTAATGTGGCAATACAATGACGTTAAAATCAGAGTAGAGCAACTTCAGCTGCATTATTCAATTCCACTATAAGTAACAAGTCAACACCCATTTTCCAGTGGCACTGCCAAAAAATCATGTCATTCAACAAATACAAGCAGTTGCAGTAGCAAAACAGAGAGGAAACAATATTAAGCAATTACTTTTATACATGCTTTTCCTTTGTCATTGAAATTAATGTGTATGGACTTTTATGGTATTTTTAGTAAAAATGGTCACTTTAGCAAAATAAAATAAAAGCATATTTTAAAGAATCCATTTTCATACAAATCAACATAGAGCACAACTTACCAAGAAGTGTCAGAAGTGCAGCATCTAACATGAAAGCATTGGCAAAGGCACTGTGTGGTCCTCCATGAGGCCATACAATTAATGGTATTTCTTTCTCCTTTGTGCTCTCTGGACCAAAATAAATAGCACAGTATGATTCTGCAAGATCCAATACAAAAATTATGTAATACAATAATTAACAGAAACATATTTTCATTTATAGCTTCAAACTTAAAATTGGAAAATTTGCTTGCATAAAGATAGCAATGAATATAAAGTAATGTCTAATTACAAATGAGGAAACGAAAGGGCTAAAGCAAAATTTAAACGGAAAAAAAATTATATTACATGCTGCACAGGTTCTTGAATGTTAAAGAACCTGCCAGTTGTACGACATATGATGCAGCAAGGAAAGAGTTTGTCCTTAATTCAGAGTCCTCTTTCCTTGCAAATGCTCTACACCAAGGGAAAAGATGTGCAACATGAAAGGATTTGCCAGACTACAAAAATGAAAAAGCGTAGGTTTTAGCAGCAGAAAATGTGGTGTCTGATATAAACAGAAAATGCATCCTCTGTGGTCATGATTGTATACTCTGATGTAGTTCCCTTTCCTCACATTAACATGGCAGATCAAAGTTGCGACAATAGCACTCTCAGGTAAATCACCTCCTCTGATCGAAAATAAATAATAATTTATTACTTATTATAATTAGTTCCTTTAACTCCATATGTGGAGCATAGAACTGCAACACAGGTTCGCCATCTTGTTCTGTCTTCTGCTAGTATTTTCACGTCTTCCCATCCTATTCCTTGTCGTTGACATTCTGCATCACCTGATTGTCTCCAAGTCATACTGGGCCTGCCTTGTCTCCGGCGTCCCTACGGTATCCAATAAAGTGCTTCCTCAGCAATATGTTCATTTGATCTCCTGTTCTAACCATCACCACTTCCTGCTTCTCATTTGCAGCTCCATTGGCTTCTGGTTGGTTCTTTCCCAGAGTGATTTGTTAGAGATGACATTTGGTCATCATACTTGTAGTATATGCCTTAGACATCTGTCTCCAGCTTATGGATTAGCTGCTTTGACACTTCCTGTGTTTCACATTCATATAGACGCACAAATTTTAAGAGTGAGATTTTCACTCTGCAGCAGAGTGTGCGCTGATATGAAACTTACGCTCTTGGTCCTGCACACAGTTTTAATCTGCCAGGAAGTTTCATATCAGTGCACATTCCGCTGCAGAGTGAAAATCTCATTCTGGAAACATCCCCCAGGCTGTGGCTAAGCCATGTCTCCACAATATCATTTCTATCAGGAGTGCTAGTTCTGCAAGGATCGCAGGAGAGCTTCTGTAAAGTTTGGAAGGTAGGAGACGATGTACTGGCAGAAGTAAAGCTGTGAGGACAGGGCGTGAGTCGTGCTTGGGTAGCTCAGATGGTAAAGCACTTGCCCGCAAAAGGCAAAGGTCCCGAGTTCGAGTCTCGGTCCAGCACACAGTTTTAATCTGCCAGAAAGTTGCACAAATTTAACATTACTTTCAAATATCCGCCTTACAATCCTCAATGTTATTTCCTTTGATCTCCAGATAGAGCTCAGAGTTATAAAAGCACCTTTGGCTGTGTTGATGCGGCTGTTAATGTCCTCTGTGCACTACCATATTATGGTGTAATTATGCTTCCAGAGTAGCAAAACTTTCCCATCCTGGTTCCCACACTCTGCAGCGTTGGTATCATTTATCCACAAGGCTTGTTTTTTGGCATCAATTTCCAAACTGACTTTCTTCGACACAAATGTCAGATGATCTAGTCTCTCTTTCATGACATTGAGGCTGTGGGATAGAAGGCAAAGGTCATCCACAAAATCTAGGTCTTCTAGGGGTGTTCCATTGCTCCATTTTATTCCCCTCACTTTATTCACTGCTTTCATCATTACAAGATTCAGTACTATGTTAAATAGTATTGGTGAGAGCATGCAGCCTTGCTTAACTCCCTGTTTTCACTGCTATTGGTTCTGAAAGCAGACCTTGATGTTGAACCTGGCTTGTGTAGTTTTCATACACAACCTTGTCAAGAGCAATTACATTCTTGGGAATTCAAAAAGTTTGCAGTGAGCTCCATATTTTTGATCTAATTATACTGTCAAAGACCTTTTCAGTCTACAAAACGCATGTACGGTGGTGATTGGTATTCACACGAATACTGAGTTTTTATTGTCAATGTGTTTATCTGCTGAGTGCAAAAGTAATCTTTCCAGAATCCTGCTTGTTCTCTTCTTCTTTTCTTGTCTACATATGCTTTTATCGTATTTAGGAACTTTTGTGAGAGGATCTTGCTTGGGACTGATACCTCTCCAATTATCACAAGCTGATAGGTCTCCTTTCTTGGGGAGCTTGATGACAGGGTGTATACGTGGACAAGGGAAAAAAAATTCCTGGGTTTCCCAGTTAAAAATACACTTTCTCCCGAGTGAAAAACACGCATTTTCCATGTTAAGTGACAGTATATTTTCCCTTATCAATCCTTTGAATGGTTATGGTTTTATACACGGGAGTAGAATTTCCCTGCACTTTAGAAAACGAAACTCAGGGAAAAAGACATGTTTTGGAAATATCTTTGATGTGCAGCAACATGTACGCTGCGTATTTTCGTATTACAAAAGTATACATTGGAATTCCACCAAACACCGCATGTTACTTTCCGAATCACTGAAATCGAGATTGTGATGCACGTTTGTATGCCAGTCATAGCTCATGTCACGTGATCTCACCAGCCGATGGCAGCGGATATTCAGAGCATAGGAAACGTGATGTAGTCAGCCAACAGCAACATCACTGTTACATTGCACGAACACACAAACAGGGAAAGTTAATAGTTTAAATTAATATACATAGTTTTGTTACGAAAAAAAGCAAAGCTTACACATATAAAACTGGTCTCTAAGGTTAATAAGCTGCAAGAGAAGCTAAGCTTTCGCATATAATGTTGATCTTTCTTCCGCGTGTTACACTTAAGATATGTCACACAAATGTGGCAGTAAAATTTTTAATAATGACATAAATGTCTGATCTTCAGGGTTCGAAATTCTTCTAAATGGCTCGTCATCAAAGAGTTGATTTTTAAATGCAAGTCAAACGCTCTGTGATTTAATAAATTCATGATACATTCTCGCACATAGTTCAACTTACGTAAAAGGATATTTACTTTGAAAGTAACGCTTTTCAAACCACCATTCGCAATATTTTCCCGCGACCTGTTAGAAATAGGTTCGTTTCAGCAGTTGTCAGAGAGCACAAATAACAGGCAACACTGCGCTAGCGCAGCTATCATGACGTAGGAAGCCCGTATGTATGTACGTGTAAAATATTATGTCATAAAAGAAACAAGACATCAGAGGATACTCCAAGAGCATCGGAATTTCGTGAACCATACTAAAATGTGCACATATAAAGTGCGTACTTAAAGTGCACATTCATATGTTCATATTCCCAATGAAGTAGACTTCGACCTGATATTAAGCTTTTCAGTGGGCTATTCGGGATGTAAATTTTCTTGGAGCACCATTACTGTATTATGTTTGGTTCTTTACTATGGCAAAATGCCATATGTGCTAGAAGATGAAAACGTGCACCTGAACTGCAGCGAACAGTTGAAACTAGCCAGTACTGTGGAATTAAACATTTCGTTTCAAATACATTGACTGCATCTGGGGAAAAAGTTTATAAAAGTCAAATTTCTTTAGCAAACAGCCAAAAATAACTTCATTGTTCCACAAGGCGATTAATGCTTGACTATCAGAAAAGTGGAAATAAAATAAAATTTGAAACTAATGACATATTTTAGCCTTCCATAATTATGTGAACGCATTTTAATTCACTTCAAGCTCCCGGTCGCAGATATCCATTTTGTTTTCATTTGACGTGAGAGTAAACGAGGGGGAAACATCAAAATCACTAAATGTAAACACCGGTCACATGGAGACTAACCGCTATAACTCAAGCTGCTCTGTGCATCGGCCCCAGATGTACGATATTTGCGAACCAGGTCAATACTAAAAAAATTGAATTTTCAAAAATATGTTCATCTTGTAGCGCGCATCCTTCTGGAAAGTCTGAAACATAAAACATGTATGTTCGAGGAAATGTAAGACATATTATTTGGTTTTAAATATGCCAAAGTGCAGTGCCACGCCTTTTCATAAAGCATTCTTCTACCGCAAGTCACTGTAATTCGCTCTGTGGAATTGAAACGTGTATATTTTGTAATGGATGCCATCAAACTACATTCAGGACAGTGGAAACTGAAATGTCCTGTGGTGCCTCTCCTGCTTCCAGTCGGCCGGTTTGACATCCTGTCCCTCTTTAAAAAAAAATCTCACAATTAATAGCGGATGGGATTATTTGTAATTGGGAGAACTCTTCAGAAAATTTGCACTCTTTATTGCCTATTAGCTAATAACTTGCTGTTTTGTGTGATATAAAATTAAATATAGGATACATAAAACCAATAAAGACAAGAGATAAGCAAGAAATCACACATTTCTTCAACTCTTAGCTCCTAGTATTTTTTTCTCTCTAATCTTGCAACAGCTTTACATGGCGTGCTTTCCTTCCTGGCGAAAGAACCTATTACCTCATCAAAGTTCGTCAAATGTTTTGTTACATGAAAAATCGAAATATTGTTATCTAATACTGAAAAAGCTGTTATCACAAATAATACCCCAGAATGGTCTGGTTTCTCGATCTGATTACATCTATTTTGTCACTGACTGCTAGATAAAACAAAATAGGCCTTTCTAATATTGCAGCAATTTTGTAATACACACCAAATAAATGAGATTGTTTTGGTACACATGGCCATTTATATAACAAGACAATATAATTCACAAAGTACCAATTTCAAAAGCCTATTTGGCCTACTACAAGCAAAAAGCTTTATGTAAGGAAATAGTTTCACATTTCATTCACATGCACCAGTTTCTCAAGCATGAGATCGAAAAGTAGTATTACGAAATTTTTATATAAATTCGGAATCGTCTTATTCTTCCATAATTTGTGTGATATCCCTGTTTCTTCTCCTTCCTCGTTCTAACAAACAGTCTTATCGCCATTTCTGTAGCTATTCCTGCCATTGTCAAAATTTTTTCGCCGATTAACTTCACTAACCCTGCCAGAATCACAGTTTTAATTATCCTGCAATTATTTTCTGGTTAGGCGCTATTACACGTTCGTACAACACGTTTTCCGTGTTACTTCCAATACTGAATGTAAGCGGCTGCTAGCCAGGGACTGTACAACTGGTCCTTACTATATAGCGATCTGGCCAAAAATTTTCTGTCAAAATTTCATTTTCTTGGGTAAACCGAGAAGATAATACGTAATCTTTCTCACCTGTTATTCCTGTCAGTCGTTTATTTCCATTCTGGTAATCTGAATCTATAGATTTTGCTGGTAATTATAACAACGCTGATTATTCGCAAATCCAATCAACCACATAATCAGACAGCAATTGGCATTCATCCATTCAGCTTTACTCCGCTCAGCTCGTATAGCCCCATCCCCTTTTGTCTGCGGAAAGTTGATTTCTAGATGCAACAAGGATTCTCCTGACAGACATCACGCATTCAAAAATCAACTTACGATTGATACAGAAATCAACTTAAAATGTGTTCAAAAATGTTCAAAAACCAACAGGGAAGCGTTTCAAAATCATATGTATAATCATAGACAAACGTGCGCTGGATGCTAGGCATTTTGTGAAACAAGTTCTTTTCCTCAAGAATATGAATTTGGCACCCCCTTTTCCCAGTAGCATCTACCTGCTTGCACAGCTGACAGCCACATTCCAGCAGCAACTCAAACCCGACCAACTGCGCATGCACACGAGCCCGCTCGTAACTCTAAAACAAATCTAATGTAAACAGTTGTGACTTAACGCTCATCAGAGGCAGTTGGTTGTTATGAAGCATTGCATAGTCTTCCTAAAGCCTTTGACATTTTCCTGTTGGCAGACGCTTGAATGAGCACTGTGTGTCGTTGTTGTATATGGCGCATTTCATTTATTTTCGTTTTTTTCTCTCGTTTATGTTATATTGCTGAAATAATATTCTGCAGCAGCGGGATACAGTAATATCCTTTGCCAAGAGTATCGGTTCTTACCAGTCAAAATTACAAAAATTTAACTGAAAACTAAAACAATGAAAAATTCTCGGAATTCTAAAAAATTCCCAGGTTTTTCCCAGTTTTCTCCCGGATGAAAAAATTCCCGGGTTTTTCCCGATCTCCCGGTTGTCCTGGGTCGTATACACCCTGGATGAGCGTGCGGATGTAAAATTTCTGCTGTTATAGAGGGATTTACTTTGAGTAACTCTGTAGTGATGTTGTCCAGGCCAGAACTGTTCCATTTTCTTATTTGTTGGGCTGCTTTAGTGATTTCTTCTTCAGATGGCAGTTCTACGTTAATTGACATATCTTGTGGGAGTCCTTTTCCATACACATGATGATGATGAGGAGGAGGATGAGGATAATTTTTGATTATTATTATTGTGTGTGGCTCAATGGCCATGAGCTGGTCTTCTAATTGGACACCACTTCAGCGAATTGTGCCCAAAACCCATCCCAGTTATCCAACTAGGGAGACGGGAATTACAATTTAAAGTGGAATCCAAACCTCTCACATTGTTGAAAGGTGGAGATTAGATTAAAAGCAGACTGAAACTTTCTGTGGTTCAATCGGGATTTAATTCTGCGACCTCTCGGTTTAAAGGAACACATTTTACCACTCGACCACCAGGCCCAAGGTAAGTAGATGTTACGTGCAAGTGCCGTCAGACACGTCACACTGTAGCCCTCAACTACACCTTTCAATTCACCTCAGCATACTCACTGATATGTGGGAAGGAACTCTATTGCCATCCAGTACAATGGTCTCACAAGACATACTTGAAAATTACAATGATGAAGTTGGCCAATAGTGAAGTATAAAAAGTTTTGTTCAGTAAAATAGAGCATTGAAGAATAAAATACTTCAATTAATGGTATGCTTTAAAGTATTCAGCAAAGCTGCTGATTCCATTTTTCTTCTCAATATATTGCTGGCCAACTCAGTCTACTAATCCACATGCTGTGAGCTTTGTCCTCTTGCATACACATGGCCTGAACTCTAATTAGACTGAAGTACTACTGGTGATGGGCCACTACCCACAGACAAGTTTGCTTTTTGGTGCCCCATATATCCTTTGATGTTCATTTGCTTTTGGTAGCCTATACTGACATTCCATGAAACACACATTCTCTCAGCACTTTCCAGCTCTGATGGATGAGACGGCCAGAGGGATCTTAAAAAACTGAGTGCTGAATCCCAAGTCTTGCTCAATTTTAAATACTCATACTGGTTTAATAGCTCTTTTTTGGCAACTTATTTTAATAGATCCTTATTTACAGTGACCCAGAAACTTCATATTTCCACCACTATCCTGGTCTCATTGCATTTCATTTTATGGTTATACTAGTGGCAGTGCACGGCAACAGCTGACTTGCCTCCTTGTTTCAGTCAGGTGTGTCTCTAACGTTCCTCGCACTTTGCCTCAACTATTCTAATAGTCTGCCTCACGCACGACATGTCACATTTGTGTGTAATGTAGTACACACTCAATTCAATCATCTTGCCATTACAAATGAAACTTTTTATCTCTGTTCAAAATTTGAAAATATATTGGGTGCCATGTTTCCATAGAAGTCTATCAATCTTTCCAGAGATTAAAGCAGCATTCGACAGCTAGTGATTCTTGACTTATCTTTTTCTTTCTAAGTCTCAACCTCCACCATTGTTGAATTTGAAGCAACACCAACCCAATTTGCAGATCTGAGTACCCATTCCATCGTACCATTGTTTGTAGATGTTTTTATTCTTCAATGAGGCTCTCATTGTCTGACAAGGTTTGAGCTTTGTCGATGAGAGTCTTTACCAAAGAATTTCTCTGTGATAGGTGGTGTTGGCCCAATGCTTGGAGATAGAGGTCAATGTGAGTGAACTTTTTGTATACCCTGAGATCCAGAGGTCCACTGGTTCTTCTCTTAATTAACACATCAAGGAAAGAGATGACAAAACATATTTCATTTGATAAAGGACAAAGAGTGGCAAAAACTACCCATCATGACTGAGAAACAGCAACAGCTACTCAGAGCTGAAATTAACTGTGGATACTACCTACAATTCTAACCAAACACGTTTATATGCTATGGGCCATGAATCACATCTTTTGCCAAGAAAGCCAAATGGCACTACAATCAGAAATAAGTATGAAGTTCCTGAAACACAATGTTTTGTGTGAAAAACATCAACACATTAGCTTGAAGTGGGTGAATAAGGAGCTGTATTGGTACAGCACTTCTGAGAGATCTTGCAGAATATTGTTAATAACTTCCCTCATCATGCCACTGTAATATGGGGTGACTTGCGCTTGTCAAGCACATATTGGGAAAGTCACGCTATCAAAACTCATGCCAGAGAAGATATTCGTGTGACATTATTTTGAGTCTTCCCTTAAAATTACTTCGAGCAAATGATTATGGAACCAACTCGAGAAGGTAACATCTTTGTAATATTTACAGTTCTTTATTGACAACAACACATAATTATACAAAATGGATGTTAGACAAGCACCAGAATTACACAAGCATGAGAAAACAATGGTTGAAGCATTTTAAGTCCAGGTAGAGTCTGATCACTTGTCTTATAAAGACTCGTAACTGTCCAAGTCTGTTAGTTGAACCTTCGCCTACCAAAGTTGAGGCACAAGTGAGCAGGCACCGCCGAGTATGAATGTTGTGGTCATAGTGGTGGTGTTTGTTGGCACACAGCCACATCCCTCCCTTCGTCTGAGGAGACCGCGCAGCAGGAAATTGTGAACTAAGGCGGTGAACCAACTGCGCAGGGCTGCCAGCAATGGGATAGCATGGCCGAGGAAACCACAGGGTCCACCCAGGTGACTTAGCAGCCGCACCATCGGCTCACCTGCACCCAAAGTGGTGTCACCATCATGACGCTGCATGATCGACTGTCCGCAACCCAGTGGGGCATACGGCTGGAAGTGGTCCTGGTAGTGGCGAACAAGGCCCAGTAACAACCCTGCACTTAGCAACAACACAGGAAAGCGCTGTTGGTGACAACGGTCAGAGGCCATGATGACAGGGAAGGATCCATCCAGTGCTCCAGCAGAAGTGCAATGTCCGTGCAGCCAGTGCTGGACACTGGGAGAGGGTCCAGAGTGGTTGGCAGCTGCATCTCGACATCGCTCTCACCTAACAGAACAGCAACCAGAGGCACACTAAAGGTGTCGGGCCCCTGTAGTGGGGTGACACTTGGGAGAGGTTTCCCCGCCAATGGCTTCAGAGAAGGTAGTTGAGGGCCTCACCAAGGACATCGCTGGTTCCGACGGTCCGCGAGGGGCACACCACAGTTGTCACCATGAACATCTGCCACAAGCACCGTCACTGGCACCCACACAGGCTGTTGGCCAAAAGTGTGCACCCAGATGAGCTCGCCCAGAGCGTGAAGGATGTGAATGCACTTCATATCACAATGGAGGGCAGAGCAGATGAAGCAGTGCCCGAGGTTGACAGCCGTGGAGGGTTTCCACTGGACCGTGGCCATTCAGTGGGTTGGTCCTGCAGGTGCTGAGAAACAGAGGCAATGGCGAGTCTGCTAATGAATCTGCAAAGCACTTCTGCAAGTGAGTCTTAAAATGGGCACACCATGTGCTCTGTCTCCCCATCCGAATGTGGTGAAATGGAGAGGAAGTAAGGTGGGTAATACCTCTGTCAATACAAAAAGTCTGAAACAACACCAAAACAAACTGTGAATCATTATGAGAGACAATTGTCCCGGATAGTCCTTCAATCACAAAAATCTAGTTCAGATCCCATACAGCAGCTTCCACTGTGGTGGTGCGCATGCGAATGACATATGGATAGTGCATTAACTACTATCAACCACACGGAATTATGTAAAGGGCCTGCAAAGCCAATGTGAACATGGTCCCACAGCTTACTGGACATGGGCCACTGAGTATAGGTCTGTGGTGGTGCTGCATGCTGCTCGGCACACATTTTTGTGCTCATGAACAACCTTCTCAATTTCTGAATTAATGCCAAACAAATCGAAATGCAGAGAGCTTCATGCAATACATGCCCCAGTGACCACTGTAGGAAAGCAAGTATATGAGCTGGCAGGACCGGAGGGACAATAATGCTAGGGTCATCGGAGTTGGTGTTAAGGAGGAGAGCATCGTGGATGACTATCAGCTGATGCAGGAAGATACAGTTGCATATTGGACCAGAAACACTGGGGGCAAATACTCAGGCCAACCCTTGCGCACAAAATGAACCACCTGACAGAGCACAGGATCCTGACAGATGGCCTAGGCTATGCAATGACTTGAAGTCGATCAACCACTTGCTGCAAACAATCATTGATCTGAAAGCAGGCACGACAACATATCCACATTTGCATGGTCCACTGTCAATCTATACTAAACCTCACAGAGATATGCACTCAAAAACTAAACCCAATACTGGAGTCACTGTGCGGCCATGTCAGGAACATTTGAACGAGAGCTGAAATGCGTCACAAGCAGCTTGTTATCGGTGATTAGATCCAATATCCTGCCACAGATGAAGATATGGAACTTTTGGACTGCACACACAATAGCCAGAGCTACCTTCTTGATTTGAGAAAAATTGGGTTGTGCAGCTGTCAACATCTTGGAGGCATATGTGATAGGCTGTTCAGAACCATCAGCATTTTTGTGAGCTAAGACTGCCCCAACCATTTCTTCGCAAGGACAAGCTGTTTAGTACTGAGGCATAGTGATGATTAGAGCAGCGACTTGATGTTGGCAAATGCTCTGTTGCAATTAGCTGACCAAATGGAAGGAACACCTTTTTTACACAAGTTACTGAGTGGATGAATGATGTCCACCACACTGGAGAGAAATTTGGAATAATAACTGACTTTACTCCAAAACAAACTGAGTTCCTTCACATTCCATGGTGGAGGTAGGCTGGCAATTGCTGTCGCATGCTCTGCCATAGGTTTGATGCAGCCAAAAAAAAAGGTGGTCCAGATATTTGATTCCCATCTGAAAAAACTGACTCTTACAAACTCCACTTGAGGCCCACCTGTTGCTGCCTTGAGGGAGTGGTGACAACGATGTCATCAAGATAGTTTGCACAGCACAGTACATCCCTCATTAATTGTTCTGAAAATCTCTTAAAAATGGTGGGTGCACTAGCGATGGTGAAAGGAAGGCATGTATATCTACATAACATGAAGGGAGTGCTAATGAATATAATTTGTTTACAGGAAGAGTCAAGACGAAGCTGCAGTTACACCTCTGCCAAGTCAATTTTCGAAAACATTAACCGCGTGCCAACTTCTTGATAACTTCGCAGACGCGTGGAATTTGGTAGCAATCATTAATAGTGGACTTAAAATCTCCGCACAAACAAAGCATCCCTGTAGGCTTACAAACAACCACCTAAGGTGTAGCCCACTGGCTAGAAGGAACTGATTCAGTGATGCCCAGACCTTGCAACCTGTTCAATTCGTCCTTGACAATCTGTCACAATGCAAAAGGGACAGGCTATAGGTTTAAGGGTGACGTGAGCCTTACAGTTCTTTGCACTACCCAGCCCAGATGAAAAAAGGGACTTGAATTCACTGCAGAGCTCGCCCAATGCCAATACAGTCAGGACCAAGATGCACAGAGTCCTGACAGGGAACTCCAAAAACTGTAAATGTGTCAAGACCAAACATGTTTTCTGACATTGCACTGTTGATTGCCAAAAAAATTATCGCCTTCATGTCATAATGATATGTAACATTGATCAGTAACTGGCAGCAAACCAAATGTTAATTTGCTGAGGAAAGAGTGGGGTGACCTAAACAATGATAAGTTTCAAAACTCACTAGAGATACAGTGGTCTCTGTATTGACCTGCAAATGCAACGGCTGTAGCTGAATGTACAGTTTAATATAGATGTTGCTGGAAACATTGCTCCTGGCTGCACACCGACGTAAGACTATGGACTTCTGTCAATTCCACATCCATGATCGAGGAATGACTGCGCAGACAGCTATGGCACACAACTTGCCACATGGCCTTGTTTATGACATGCCAGCACTGAACCTGCTGGTGTGGGTATGTGCATGGAAACAATCACTGCATGAGGGGAACCAGCACTGGATGGGGGCCGTGTCTGACTGCGAACTGCATGAACCCAATGAGCATGATGAAGATGTCACTAAACAACACCTTCGCTGCAGAAACACACGCACCAATGCAACGTCCAGGACATCCCCAAACTGTTCAGTCACAGCCTGAGACACCTAAAATCCCTCTACTGTCAGATCTTCTAGAGTGTCTGCATAGGAATGTTGACAATGAGCACAAACGAATTTGCATTTCCTACTTAAAACTGTGGATGTCGGCTACCCACACCTGATGGGCCTGGCCCAGTTTCTTTTGTCCCTAGTGAAACTCCATTGGGAAGCAACAATATGGCTTTGCTTAAGATAATAAGTATTGGGCAACTTACACAATTCAGGAAATGACAACTCTGTCAGGTTCTCTAATGGAACATGTTTTCAAAGCAAGTGATATGTTTCGGGCTCAACTCAAGACAAGAAGAATGACTTTTGGAAAGATGGTGCTTTACCTGAAATCTGCGAAACATTGCTGGAAATGGTGTACATACAAGTTCCAATCTTCCTTCGCTTCCTGGAATGGTGGCAAAACCAGGGGGAACACTTGGGCGTGCAGAGGGGAGTTGTGGAGGGCCAGTTTCACTGTGTGAATTCATAACCAACTGACAAAATCTAACTGCTGCTGTTGTTGTTGTTGTTGTGATAAGTGAACCAACACTGAATCTATCACACTCGTGGAGCATGTGCGGAAACAAAACAATCTCTTTGTCAAAAACTGTAGTACTTACAGTTTTTTACTAACTACAACAACACAAGATTATGTCTAACAGCGGTAAGCCAAGCACTGGAATTACCATAAGCATGAGAGAACATTGACTGAAGCATAAAAGTCCAGTTTGAGTCTGATCACATGCTATGTCATCCTATAATGACAAATAGCTGTCTGAGTTTGTGAGCTTGTGAGCTGGACCTTCACCTAACATGGCTGCGCACACGCGAGCGAGGTCACACTGGCAGCGTGCTGCTGGGAACACTCATTCAGAGGCAGCGGTGCTGCCATCGAGTGAAGCAGGCACCCTCATCTTGTCTTCTCCTGGGTGGTTATGATGTCGGCATATGTGAGCGTGCCGCCACAGTGTTAGACCTCCTAGCAACAAACAACTGGCCTGAAATTATCTAATCAGCTAACATAGAGGAAAGTTTCAGTTATCATAAGGCTGTGATAGCAACCGTGACTATGGGTATCACAAGGAGTGTTAAGAAATGTGGGAAAATATTTTTGCTTAGCAAGAGTAACAAGACATAAATTGCAGTATATCAGAGTAGTCAGTATCAAATATTCTGTGCTGAGGACAAAGATATGGAACACAAGTGGAAAAAGTTCAAAGGCATAGTTCAATATGCCTTAGGCAAGTATGTTCCAAGCAAGGTCTTAAGGGATGAGAAAGACCCACCGTGGTTTAACAGCTGTATTAAAAAAACTGCTATGTAAACAAAGAGAGTTTCAGCACAGATTCAAGAGAAGTCACAACTAGCAGACGAATGAAGTGAAAATGAGTTTAAAGAGAGCAATCGGAGAAGCATTCAATGACTCTGAAAGTAAAATTCTGTCAATCAATCTGACTACAAATGTGAAGAGGTTTTGGTCTTATGTGATATTAGTAAGCAGTTCAAAATCATCTATTCTGTCATTCAGTGACCATATAGGCAGCAAAACAGAAAATAACAGACAGAAGGCAGAAATACTTAATTCAGTCTTCTGAAATTGTTTCACTATGGAAGATCGTAATACGGTCCCTCCTTCGAATCATCGTATGAATGTCGAAATGGCAGGTATCGAGATGACCAATCGTGGAATAAAAAAGCACCAGGACCAGATGAGATACCTGCATTCTAGCAGTGTTTATCGTAGATCAACAGAGCAACGAAAAGGACCTACTGCAGGTCATTCCATTTTCAGGAAGGGTTATAGGACAGATGCCTGGACTTCAGGAAGGCATTTGAAACTGTCTCACACTAACCTTTAGTGAAAATAATTGAAGCTTACTGAGTATTGGAACAGATTTGCAACTGGATTCGAAACTTCCTTGCAGACAGAACTCAACACATCACTCTTAATGAAAAAAAATCAATAGATGTACAGCTAATTTCCACATTACCCCAAGAAAGTGTGATAGTGCTGTTTCTGTTTACAACGTGTATAAATGGCCTAGTAGAAAGTGTCAGAAGCTCTTTCAAGACTGTATATAAGAAAGAGCAATCTCAGAAGATAGTATCAATTCGCAGAATGATCTACAGAAGATTGATGAATGGTGCAAGCTCTGGCAGTTGACCCTGAGCCTAAATAAATGAAACATAACGTGCATACACAGGAAAAGAAATCCACTACTGTACGACTACACTATTGATAGAATGACCTTAAGTGGAATGGCCACATACAGCAGACAATAGGAAAAGCAGATGCCAACTGAGAGTCATATGAAAAATCTTAAGGAAATGTAATTCATTCATGAAAGAAGTGGGTTACAAGACCAGGGTGTATACGCGGACAAGGAAAATATTTCCCGGATTTCTCGGTTAAAAATACACTTTCTCCCGGGTGAAAAACTTTTTTCATGTTAAATGACAGTATATTTCCTTTTCAGAACTGCAAAACTTATCAATCCTTTGAATGGTTATGGTTTTATACACGGGCGTAGAATTTCCTGGCACTTTAGAAAACAAAATTCAGGGAAAAAGACATGTTTTGGAAATATCTTTGATGTGCAGCAACATGTATACTGCGTATTTTCTTATTACGAAAGTACACATTGGAATTCCACCAAGCACCTCATGTTACTTTCCGAATCATTGAAATCGAGACTACGATGGGCTTTTGTGAGCCAGTCATAGCTCATGTTGCTTGATCTTAACAGCCAATGACAGCGGATATTCAGAGCATAGGACACATGATGTAGTCAGCCAACAGCAACATCACTGTTAATTAACACAAACACACAAAGAGGGAAAGTTAATAGTTTAAATTAATATACATAGTGTTGCTACAAGAAAAGAAAAGCTTTCACTTATAATATTGGGTTAATAGTTTAAATTAATATACATAGTGTTGCTACAAGAAAAGCAAAGCTTTCACTTATAATATTGGTCTTTAATGTTAATAAGCTGCAAGAGAAGCTAAGCTTTCGCAGGTAATGTTGATCTTTTTTGCGTGTGTTACACTTTATATATCACACAAATGTACCAGTAAAATTTTTAATAATGACATAAATGTCTCATCGTCAGGGTTCGAAATTCTTCTAAATGGCTTGCCATCAAAGAGCTTCCTACGAGTAAAACATTAAAAGACCCCCCCCCCCCCTTCGTGTATCTCTCTGCATTGTGGTACACTGTTGCTATCAGTTTCTTTCGATGTTTAGGTAACTTGCATAATATTTAGAGCAGGAAATTATTCCAATTGCACTTACATATAATATGCACTACTTCAACAAAGAGAGAAACTATGAGCTTATTATTTCAACAAAGAAACAAGCAAACAAGCTAGAAAGTAAGTAGGTGAGTAAGTAAATAAGTAAGCACGCAAGGAAAGCAACAATAACTTTTCTTTTATCTTATTTTTGCCATTTAAACATTGCCATTGAGGAGTATGGATGTAGATGTGGAAGAGGGGGGTGAGAACTCTGTGCATACTCACTGACAGTGGCTTCTGGATCATTTTCCTGTGTAAGGGCCAAGGTGTGGCACACGAGACCACCAAGAGCAGATGTAACCACCCAATTGGTAACAGGGAACCACTGCATTGTCTTTTCACTGCCTGCTGGTGGCAACTTCCCCAGAACAAGAGTTGCAGGTGTTTTCAGAGAACTTCGTGAGCAAACCACTATATCATTCCATACATCAAGTACTGATTGACTGCCATCATCCCACTCCAGTTCTGTTATTGTTTTAGTCTCTGAAATTACAAAATATTCATTAAAATTATATTCATTATTTCCTAACTGAATTCTAATAGACATAAATACAGCTATAATCTAATAGACATAACTTTTTTGTACTTATTACCTGTGCTGAAACTTTCACTGAATGAACCATCATATGGCATTAAAACTGAGCAGGACCAAATTGGTAAGACAATACTATGAATGTCAAAGAAACAGATTCATGCATCGGTCTAGTTTTCAGTTTAATGTGTCATGAAGTCTTATTTTACTTATTTGCAGAAAATCCCATGACATGACCAATGCCATGAATAATACCACTTTAATCATGTTTTACGGATATTTAACATAACTGTAATAAGATCTTAATTTCTTTATCTTAGGTCTACAGTTTCTTCTCATCTCTCAGAACATACAGTGATGAGCCAAAATATTGCAACCACTGCCCACCACAATATTTAGTGCTGCTAGGTGGTGTTACACGTGAGGACATAACATACTAAGGAAAGAATATAAGCAGAGTAGAGAGAAATGGACGAATGGTTCTAGTGAAAATTTTTTATTTTTATTTTTTATTTTATACATCTAATTCGATAAGACCAAATTGAGGAGCAAATATCCAAGATCATGGAACACGTCAGTACATGAAATTACAACATAAAAGTAATAACAGATGAAATAAAATGTTTATGAACCCAAAAAAAGACAAGCCATAAGTTTAAGTAAACATAATCAACAATATAACATAGGAATCGACTTAATTTTTCAGGGAACTCCTTGTCAGAATACCCATGAGGAAACTCTTCAGTTTCAATTTGAAAGTGCATGGATTACTGCTAAGATTATTGAATTCTTGAGGTAGCTTATTGAAAATGGCTGCAGCAGTATACTGCACATGTTTCTGCACAATAGTCAAGGAATGCAATCCAAATGCAGACTGGATTTCCGCCTAGTATTAACTGAGTGAAAGCTGCTAATTCTTGGTAATAAGTTGATACTGGTAACAAGAACCGACAGTAAAGAATATATATACTGAGAGGCCAGTGTCAGAATACCCAGACTAGTGAACAGGACTTGACAAGAGGTTCGCGAACTTGCACCACTTATTGCCCAAACTGCCCATTTCAGAGTCAAAAATGTCCTCTGAGTTATCCCAAAATACAATACCATATGACATAAGCGAATGAAAATAAGCAAAGTAGACTAATTTTTGTGTCAAACGATTGCTTACTTCAGATACCGGTCAAATGTTAGAAATGGCAGCATTAAGTCTTTGAACAAGATCCTGAATGTTGGCTTTGCACAACAGTTTACTATCTACCTTAATGCCTAGGAATTTGAACTGTTTGGTTTCACTAATCAAATGCCCATACTGTGAAATTAAAATGTTGGGTTTTGTTGAATTGCTTGTTAGAAACTGTAAAAACTGAGTCTCACTGTGATTTAGCATCAGTTTATTTTCTACAAGCCATGAACTTAAGTCATGAACTGCACTATTTGAAACAGAGCCAATATTGCATACAACATCCTTTACTACCAAACTAGTGTCATCAGCAAACAGAAATATTTTGCAATTACCTGTAATATTAGGGGGCATATCATTTATATAAATAAGTTACATGAGTGGCCCCAACACTGATCCCCAGGGCAGCCCCCATTTGACCATGGCCCACTCAGACACCACATCACAGTCATTCTCTACTGTGCATAATAACCTTTTGTTGCCTGTTGTTACAGTAAGAAGTGAACCAATTGTGAGCTACTCCCCGTATTCAATAATGGTCCAACTTCTGAAGCAATATTTTGTAATCAGCACAATCAAACGCCTTAGTTAAATCAAAAAATATGCCCAGCATTCAAAACGTTTTGTTTGATCCATCCAGTACCTCACAGAGAAAAGAAAATATAGCATTTTCAGTTCTTAAACCACATCTAAAGCTGAACTGTATATTTGATAGCAAATTATGTGATTTAAAATGATCAATTATCCTTAGATACACAGCCTTTTCAATAACTTTAGCAAACCCTGATGGCATAGAAATAGGTCTAAAATTGTCCCTTTCTCCCTTTTTATAAAGCAGCTTTACTAGTCATAACTTTAATCATTCAGGAAACTGACCATTCTTAAAGGAAAAATTACAAATATGGCCAAGTACAGGGCTAACGTGTCTAGCACAGTACTTTAATATCCTGAACCAGAAACTGCGAAATCCACAGACATAGGTGACTTTGACAAAGGGTAGATAGTTAAGGCCTGGCACCTCGAAATGAGCATCACAGAACCAAAAGAGCTGCTCTGTTGTTCACAAGCTGCTGTCATCAGTAGCTATAGAAAGTGGTTGAAAGATGGTGAAATCACAAGTATGTGACAAAGTATTGGATGTTCATACCATATAGCATACAGTGGAGGTTGGAGTCTAGCACACGCTGTAAATCAGGATACGTAGCAATCTGTGGCAGATCTGATGACAGAGTACAATGCTAGTTCAGGCTCGTGTGTTTTGGAGCACATTGTCCAGAGCACAGTATTGAATATGGGGGCCCACAACAGACAACCTCTGCGTGTTCCCCATGTTGACCCAACAACACTGTCTATTATGACTGTAACGAGCATGGGATCACTGATACTGGTACCATGGATCAATGGAAACATGTCTCCTGGTTGGATGAACTATGTTTCTTGTTATACCAGGTCGATGGTCATGTCCAGATAGGCCATCATCCTGCCAAACAACTGCTCAAAACATGTAGTGTGTCCATGCAGACCATCTGCAGCCCTTCATGCGTAATGTCTTCCTCAATGGCGATGGGATCTTACATTAAGATAACTGCCCACATCAAAAGGCCAGAATGTACCACAGTGATTTTAGCAGAACAGTAGTGAACTCACATCATCAACGTCTTGGTCACAAAATTCACCTGATCAGAACCCGATGGGAAACATCTGGGGCACTGTCAGGTGACAGCTCCATGCCCACAACAAAATGAATTTCGTGACCTGTGCCCGACGTTTGGTGCCACATGCCACTAGAGACCTACCAAGGACTTGTCAAATGTATGCCAAACTGCTGAATTATGTTTCTACAGCGGAGCAACACATTATTAAGCATAATGTTTGCACCTTCAATGTACCTTACATTTTAGGTGTCATCTCTGCAAACTATTATTATCATGCCTTCAGGAAACTGATAGCTTTCATTGCATTTAATTCAACTACAGTGTCAGGTTAGAGATAGTTGGGAGTCATTCCACTGAAATCCAACTGAAAGGATTGTGAGGCAACCAATAACTTGGCTCAGAAATTTGGCCAAAAACAGGGAATAATTAAAACAGTATAAGGGTTTGAATCTCATTGCCTGTATTCTGATCAAAATTAAATCCTTTTGGCTCTGAAAACTGAAAAAATCTTTAAAGAATACAGAGATCTCTTTCCATAGTTCAGTGTTTCTTGAATACTGGTACTACCACATTACTGAAACAAATAACCGTCTGCATGAAGCCACTTACAGAGTACCTCTGCACTTGCAACTGATAATGGTGGAATTCAACAATGCACAGTTGAAGGACAGCATTACTAAGGATACTGATAGTTCCTAGGGAGCACCTACTGCCAACGTGCCAAAATCATCAGGTGGGGTGAAGAAACACAGGTTTTGATGTGATTACTCATATCTGAATCCAAGAATGATGATGGATGCATATCCCGTACTGAATATAACAGAAATGTTGGACAACCTAGGTAAGTGTAAATGCTTCCCCATGATGGATTTAAAGAGCAGATACCACCAGTTAGGAGTGGTTTCAAGAAACCGGCTGAAGACCACATTCACTGTTCCATGGGGATACTACCAGTATCGACAGATGTCATCTGGGCTTAAGAATGCACCGGTCATGTTCCAGAGGTTACTGGATGGAGAGCTAAGGGGATCCGGGCGAAGTCAATGTATGACCTATTTAGACGATGTTTTTTCTAAAGATCTAGAAGTATAGCACAACAACTGGAGAAAGTGTTTAAGAGGCTGCATTTCGTACATTTAATGTTAAGTACTGAAAAGTGGCATTTCGTGTCTGCAGAGGTAAACTATCTATGTCATGTGATTAGCCAAGACAGTGTGAAGACTGGCCCAAGTTTGAAGTGTGCTGTCTATGATTTCTTACCACTGCAAACAACACAACTTCAATCATCTTTAGCCCTATGTAATAATTACAGAAAATATGCCAAAGGGTTTGCTGAAATCACTAAACCATTAACTCACTTGGCATTCAAGAAATTGAAAGAGGCACTAAGAATCAGCCCAAAAAATTTCCCAATTACGAAAATGAATTCATCCCATCCTGTGTCACAAGCGACCAGGTGATTGGATGGGTCGTGAACAGAATTACTCACCCAAGGGATTTCATTCATAAAGAACAGTATCCTATCAATAGGCAATTATTCAAGTAGCAGCATTTGCTTTGTCTGCAACAGCACATACATAATCAGTTCACTTCATATCCCAAATATAGTTCATTCCTTGCTATTTGTACAATACATTACTGATCACATTTGTCACTCATGGTGTTAACAAAGGCTATTCAATTTTTATACTACGTTAAGCGCACAACTTAACCTGTCCATATAATGAGCAACTAGCAAATATCCATACCAGGTTAATTTGGTAAAAATTCAACAATAATTTTCATTAGATAACAATTCATCACAGATAATCTGACCCTCTAGGACACTGTAAAACTGCAAGTATTACTATACTGTCAGTCATTAACACATTACAATGAACAATAATGGACCTATTATACTTCATGATGCACACACTAAATTAGTTATACATCACAGTAGATTCACTACTAAGAATAACATGATACATTCTGCTGTAAAAAAACTTTCAATCTAGTTGCAAGCTGTGATATAAATGCCATTTCAACGTATTTTGCTTAGGAGATGCCTAACTTAAAAGTTTTTTGTAAGATAGTGATTACATCTGGTTATTTGCATCAACAGTTCTTAATGTATCACATGTGAAGAGTGCAGGCTGGTTTCACACAATCATCTGGTTGTCTGTCTGTCCAGCTGTTAAGAACCCTTTTTCTCAGGAACTGGTAGACACATCAAACTGAAACTGTTGTCACATACTACAGTGGCATAAAAAAATTTAAGCTTCCACGTCAATTCAATGAAAAGGTACGGCCATTTAAAATACATACGAGGATCATTCAGTAAGTAATGCCCTACATTTTTTTAAAAAGCCATTAACATACACAGACAAACATTCTTGTCAGTGCTTCACATTTGATGTTTGTTCTGTGCGTCAGTAAAGTTTCAAACCATTCTGGCATATGGCAGAGCCATAGTACAGCGTCAAAATGGTGTCCATATACAACTCATGTTACAGGCAGTGTGCTGTTACTGAATTCTTGTGTGCAGAAAAAACACCTTGGTGAACACCCATAAACGTTTGTGAGCAGTGTATAGCAATGCTGCAGTTCATAGTAGTACAGTTGGGCAATGGGTAAAGAAAGGTACAGCCTCAGGAAATGCAGAAACAGAGCACTATGATCAGCCACACTCGGGACGTCCTGTCACAGCAAACCTACAGTCCAGATCTAGCACCCTCGGACTTCCATCTCTGGGCCACTTAAAGATTCTCTACAGGGAACACACTTTGAAGATGATGAGAGTGTCAGTCATGCAGTGAAAACACGGCTACGCATACGGGACAAGAGCTTTTACCAGCAGGTTGGTTGGTTTAAAAGAGGAGGAAGGTACCAACCTGCTTCGTCATCAGTCCCTTGTTCCTAATAAAACAATGCCACGAGGGGGAGAATAAAACAAACAATATACAACACGAGAAAGAAATCAAAAACCACAAGAATGAAGGAAAGGTAACAAACACTAAAAGGAACATAAGGGGCCCAGAAAACAACAGAGAGACGCAAGAAACAGTTAGAAGAGAGTAAAACAAGAAAGCAAATTACAGTGGCTGGCTGACCACAAGAACAAAAAGGAGAAGCCAGCCACTCCGCAACACATTAAAACCTCCACCCTAAAAGCGCTAGAGTGGAGTACACAGAGGGACAAAGGACATGAGCAAAAACTTAGAGCAAATGATAAAACCCGTCCTTACAAATAAAATGTAAAACTAGAGCTGCTGTTGACACATTGTCGCCCAACACCGAAGGCAGGGTTCTGGGAAAGTTAAACGTCCGCCGCAGAGTGGCTAGAAGTGGGCAGTCCAGCAAGAGATGGACAACTGTCATTTGCGAGCTACGGCAACACCGAGGCGGGTCCTCGCAACGGAGGAGGTAACCATGCATTAGCCACGTATGGCCAATGCGGAGCAGGCAGAGGACAACTGGTTCCCTGCGAGAGGCCCACATGGAAGACTTCCACACATTTGTATTCTCCTTAAACACACACAGTTTGCTGTGTGTACTATTACGCCATTCCGTCTCCCAAAGTCGAAAAACCCTGCAGTGTAAGACAGAACGCAGGTCAGGTTCAGAGAAGCCGATCTACATAAGCGGTTTCCGCATAGCCTGTTTGGCCAGCCTGTCGGCAAGTTCGTTGCCTGGGATTCTGATGTGACCTAGGGTCCAAACACCACTCAATGACTGGACTGCTCCAGGGCATACATGGACTCCTGGATGGTTGCTACCAAAGGATGATGAGGGTAGCACTGATCTATAGCTTGTAGGCTACTAAAGGAGTCAGTACACAGAAGAAATGACTCCCCAGGGCATGAACGGATGTGCTCAAGAGCACGAGATACAGCCACCAGCTCTGTAGTGAAAACACTGCAGCCATTGGGCAAGGAATCCTGTTCAGTATGTCTCCACGGACATACACGAAACTGACATAACCATCAGCCATCGAGCCATCAGTGTAAACAACCTCATGGCCTCGGTACATGTCAAGAATTGACACAAAGTGGCAGCAGAGAGCCACAGGGTTAACTGAGTCCTTAGAGCCATGTGATGGGTCCAGGCGAAGCCACGGCCTAGGTGTACACCATGGAGGTGTATGTGAATGGACCTCAAGTATAAGTGGTAAAGGCAAGGACTCAAGTTCGGATAGAAGGGATAAGGCACGAACTGCAATTGTAAGCCCTGACCTGGGCTGCTGATGTGGGAGATGAACCACATTGGGTCGAAAAAGGAGATGGTAATTCGGATGCATAGGAGGACTATGAACATGTGCAACGTAACTGGTGAGCATTTGTGCATGCCTAACTTTCAATGTAGGGACCCCAGCCTCCACCAGGAAGCTGGTCATCGGACTCATCCTAAAAGCTCCTGTTGCTAGTCGAATGTCACAGTGGTGTGCTGGGTCAAGTAAATGCAATGCTGAGGGCACCTCGGAATCATAAACCACGCTCCCATAGTCAAGGCGGGATTGAACAAGGGCTCTGTAGAGCTACTGCAGCATAGAGCGATCTGCACCCCAGTTGATGTTGCTCAGGCAGCAGAGGGCATTGAGGTGCTGCCAGCAGATCCGCTTAAGCTGATGAAGGTGAGAAATCCAAGTTAATTGGGCATCGAAACCCAGTCCTAAGAATTGATATGTCTTCACTACAGTGAGTGGATCGTCATTAAGGTAAAGTTCTGGTTCCAAATGAACGGTACAATGCCGCATGACTTTGTGGCCAAAAACTGGAAACCGTGGGCTACAGCCCATGACTGCGCCTTGTAGATCGCTCCCTGTAGGCGCCGCTCAGCAACACCAGTACTGGTGGAGCAGTATGAAATGCAGAAGTCGTCTGCATACAGAGCAGGTGGGACGGAAGCCCTACAGCTACTGCTAGAGTGTTAATGGCCACTAAAAATAGAGATACACTCAATACAGAGCCCTGCAGGACCCCATTCTCCTGGATATGTGGGGAACTATGGGAGGCACCAACTTGGACGAACTGTGGGAGGCACCAACTTGGACACGGAAAGTATGAAGCGACAGGAAATTCTGGATAAAAATTGGGAGCAGGCCTCGGAGACCCCACTCGTATAATGTGGCAAAGATATGATGTCGCCAGGTGGTGTCATACGCTTTTCGTAAATCGAAAAAGATGGCAACAAGTTATTGGCATCTGGCTGTTCGGATGGCAGACTCAAGGGACACAAGATTATCAATGGTAGAGCAACCCTGGCGGAAACTGCCCTGGCATGGAGCCAGTAGTCCACGTGACTCCAGGGCTCAACCTAACCGCCGACACACCATACTTTCTAGCAAATTACAAAGAATATTGGTCAGGCTGATGGGCCGATAGCTATCCACATCAAGCAAGTTTTTGCCAGATTTGAGCACTGGTATGATGGTGCTCTCTCCTGGCATTGCGATGGAAAGACACCATTGCACCAGATCCAGTTGAAGATGACGAGGAGATGTCGCTTGTAGTCAGACGAGAGATGTTTAAGCATCTGACTGTGTATCCAATCTGGCCCGGGAGCTGTGTCGGGGCAATGTGCAAGGGCACTGTAAATGGGGTGTTATAGGGTTCACTGCAGTGTGTAGTGAACGAGAGGACTTCCACTTCCATCTGCCGTTTGAGGATTCAAAAGGCTGGGGGGTTATTCTCCGATGCAGAGGCTCGATCAAAGTGCTCGGCAATCGTGTTTGTGACGGTAGATAACACGCCATCGATTGTAATGCCAGGGATACCTGTTGGGGTCTGGTACCCAAAAACACATCTGATCTTCACCCAGACTTGGGAAGGTGACATACGGCACCCAATGGTCGAGACATACCAAACCCAACACTCCTGTTTCCGCCTTTTGATAAGTTGGCAAACAAGGCCATGGAGCCGTTTAGTGGCTATTAGGTGCTCTAGGGAAGGGTGCTGCTTATGTCGCTGTAGAGCTCGCCGATGCTCTTTAATTGCCTCAGCGACTTCCAGCGACCACCAGGGTGCCGACTTTCACCAGGGCAGCCCAAAGAACGAGGAATTGCATTTTGCGCTACAGAAATGATCGTTGTAGTTACCTGCTCAACCATAACATCAATGGCACCATGTGGGGGAAATTCAGCAGTGACAGCAGAGGTGAAGGCTTCCCAGTCTGCCTTGTTGAAAGCCCATTTGCATAGGTGTCAGTGGGCATGATAGGAAGATGGGGAAGTGATCACTACCACACAGGTCGTCATGTGCTCTCCATTGGATAGATGAGATAAGTCCTGGGCTGCAAAGTGATAAATCAATGGCTGAGTAACTACCATGAGCCACACTGAAATGTGTGATGGCTCCAGTATTTAAGAGGCAGAAGTCGAACTGAGACAGTAAAGTTTCAACATCTCTGCCTTGGCCAGTAAGCACGGTGCCACCACACTAGGGGTTATGAGCGTTAAAATCTCCCAAAAGTAGGAAAGGTTTAGGCAGTTGAGCAATCATTGCAGCCAATGCATTCAGGGGTACTGCACCATCTGGAGGAAGATATACATTGCAGACAGTTATTTCCTGCATCACCCATATCCTGACAACCACAACTTCAAGAGGGGTTTGAAGGGGCACAGGCTCACTACATACAGAGTTCAGGACATACATGCAAACTCCACCTGACACACTATTATATTCGCTATGGTTCTTGTAATATCCCCTGTAGCTGCAAAGGGTCCACATTGCTGGGAACTGATCTCCTGGAAGGCAACTCAGAAAGCTGGTTAAAAGCTTAACAACTGCCGTAGTTTAGCCAGGTGGTGGAAAAAACCGCCGCAATTCCACTGGAGGATAATGTGACTGTGAAGCTGGGAAGGCATGGAACATTCAATGAGGCAGTTTACGCATCAGGGTCAACTGCCGCCGCTGACTTATTTCCTGGGCAGTCTATATCCATTGTGTCTGAGGGTCTGGTGAGAGCTAGGTCCTCAGTGGATGCCAGAATCTCCACCCCATCCTCAGATGCAGAGCTTGTAGGTAGTGGTGGTGTGGCTGCCACTACAATTCCCTTGGTCTTGGAGGTCTTCTTTTTGGATTTCTCTCGCTGCTCCTTGGTTTTCTCTGGTTGTGAGGGCTTCACTGATTCAGCTCAGGGTTATCATGAAGCCCTACAACCAGCTGCTTTTGGGCACTTCAGCCACTGGCAAGTGTCATCTTTCCCACTAGCAGAAACCTGGGAAGGGAGTGACCCAAGGGATCCCTTCCTAGCAAGAGAAGCCGAAGAAGACTTCCAACTGAGAAGTGGGAACTGGTTCCCCGATGGTTGTGGGGGCAGTGCTCCCGAGGTAGGTGGTGCGGGAGCAACAGGAAGGGAAGTTCCCCCCCACCATCAAGGGGGCAGGTGGAGTCTTCTGGCTCTGAAAGCTAACTGGAATTCGTGGAACTGATGAGGCTACAACTGTTCTCGTAGCGGCAGCGTACGAGGAGGTCATAGCCACAGGATTCCTCTTAGCCTCAGTGTAGGGCAGTTGGTCCAGGGTCTTATATTCCATGATTTTCCTTTCTTGCTGTAAAATCCTGCAGTCTGAGGAGCAAGGGGAATGATGCTCTCTGCAGTTGACACAGATGGGAGGCAGGGCACATGGAGTATTGGGATGCGATGGATGTTCACAATCTCAACATATGATGCTGGAAGTACAGCGGGACGACATATGGCCAAACATCCAGCACTTAAGCACCACTTCATGGTAGGGATATGTGGCTTGACAGCACAGCGTAGACCATCACCTTGACCTTCTCGGGCAATGTGTCACCCTCAAAGGCCAAGATGAAAGCACCAGTGGCAACCTGATTATTCCTCGGACTCCTATGGACGTGCCAGACGAAATGAACACCTTGGCGCTCTAAGTTGGTGTGCAGCTCGTCGTCAGACTGCAAAAGAAGGTCCCTGTGGAATATAATACCCTGGACCATATTTAAGCTCTTATGCAGCGTGATGGTAACAAAAACATCCCCCAGCATATTGCAAGCGAGTAATGCCCGTGACTGGGCAGAGGATGCCGTTTTTATCAAGACTGACCCTGATCACATTTTGGACAAGCCCTCCAAATCCTCAAACTTGTCTTCTAATGCTCAACAACAAAACTGAGGCTTCATTGAAAGAAAGGAGTCCCCATCAGCTCTTGTACATACAAGGTATTGTGCCGAATAAGGTTCACAGCCATCCTTAGCCTGACATTCCTCCCATGGTGTGGCCAGGTAGGGGAATGATTTAGGGTCGTACTTCCTTGCGTTGTACCGAGACTTGGAACACTTAGAGACTGCTGGTGTGTGATCACCAGCAAGTGATGACATGGTACGCTTCATCGCGCGTCACCTGCCCTGATGCCACCCACTCTGACCAGCGGCCCTCCCCAAGGGCACCACCCAGTCGCAGCAAAGGCCACCAGGCAGGATGGCCATTGCCGGGAGTCCCGATGTCCCAGGGTGACAAGCATCTACTCCTTGGCATAAGTGGGGAGTTAACAGCACAAGCATCAGCAGCGGTCAGGGGGCTAGAACCAACAGGGTACATGGCGGCCCCACCACAACGGACTGTCTACTGTGCTGGATATCAGCGGCAACCAAGCAAACAGGTCCATTATCATCGTCAGTGCAGAAAACGATACTGCACAGTGGATGGAGGAAAACACAGCCAGGAGGGTGACCTAACTCAACAGCTGGAGAATGAGTGCAAGTGCAGATCCACGTCTATGCTCTCTCAAAATGCCTCCTCAAGCAGTATTTCGTTAATTATGGTTAAACTGGAGGCACCCATTTCAAATTCTGTACAGAATTTGTTGCCTCGTTGAGTGTTTGCAATTTCAGCTTATCAGGTGTAAAATGAATACTGTCAATTTTCATGCTCACTATTCTTGTTATAGACTTTGAGAATCACTAACAGATATCAGACTTACCTACGTCAATCACGTAGGAGTTCACCTTGTGTCTTTGAGGGGTACTCAGTAATATGCGTTTGGAATCACTACTCCAACAACGCCGTGGCAGTGCCAGATTGTACAGTCCATAGAATGGACTACCACCAGCAGTTTTAACACTGCGACGCACGATGTCAACCAAAACTTCCTTCTGTAAATAATATCAATGGAAATAAATTCTGTAACTTAATTTTACACACAAATTATCAATGAGATATTTTATTTCTGCTTGATATTAAATTGCTATGTTAAAAACAGGATGGCACGAAGAATAATAACTTACAAGTTTTACTTGCCTTTTTTGTCATTCCTTGCCCTGCTTGCATGTGGGAAAGAGAGAGTATTAAAGATGTAAAGAGCTTTATAACTCACTTTCAGCAATGTGTTACTACATATTATGCTACGAGCTCACATAATAATTGTTTTTGCCTCTCCCAATCATTCATAATTTCTCTTCTCAGTATTCAAAGTATAAAGATGCTACATTACCAGCAAAAAATGCCATAAAGACAAACATTTATCCACATTTTTGTCATTTGTTGCTGTTATATAAAAGAAAAAACAGCAGACTTTACAGTTCCAATTCCAGAAACAAAATTCTAACTCTACTTTTTTTTAAAACAGGAAGTTCTTTCATTTTAGCATCAAAGCAATTTATTAACTGTAGTGGCAGCACCTGATTTTACTATGGAAACTGAGAAGCTGGTGGAATATCACTGTCAACCACTGTGGTGCAAATAGTCAGATGGTGCTGGTCATCAGGAGTATCCTATGACGAGACCACACCACAATCCAGCATATAAGCAGGCCCAGGGCCGCTGTGATTTAGGTTGCGATCAGTAGACTGCACAACAAGTGTGCTACTGGTTAGGCTTTAGTGTATCATGGATCCTATTTTTCTTAGGCAGAACTCTGACGTGGCAAGGACATTACTTTGCATTGGAAAATGGACTTAAGTTAGCTTGTTCTGTTTCCAAGGACCTTCTTATATTTATCTCTTGAAGACAAACCAGGGTGAGATCTCACTTGCTCGTGTGCAACTCACAATTTACTAAAGTATCAATGATTCATGGCCTATGACAGACGCAAACAGAACTTTGAACATTTTTGTAATTAGACAAGCGTGTGGCTTCCCCCGCTCCCCAAACCTTGAACGAACTACAACTAACACAAACCATGTGGGGTTGTCACACGTTAATGGCAGTAATATTACAGGCAGTGTAAGTATTAGCGAGTGTAACAGATACGTCTTCCATGCACCCCAGTTTTGCAGGCTCCCCCCAACGATTGCAGTTATATTTTTCAGCTTGTCAAATTTCTGATACGGAAAGACAAAAGCTCATGTTCTTGTTGGGAAATCCCAAACTGTAACAACATCTAGTACAAAAATGAAACTTGCGAACTTGGCTTGCCTAGAATATTTTATTTATTGCAAAACCATTTTTAGATGAAGAAACATATTATGCACCTAGATTAGTAATTTAGTTGCTCAAAATGGGCCCCAATCTATATTCTGGAACTGTCACAGACCTACATGGATTAAGTGGATATTGCGATTTCAAATTTTTATGTGGACAGAATTATGAGGACTCTAATAAGGGATATTGAAGTGTATCTCACCCCCAACTTGGACGTGAGGAACCATGTAATGCAGGATTTGTATCCTTCACTGAGGGGAAATAATGCAAATAGCTCAAGCCTATAAAACTGCCCATGCAACGCAGTGTTTGTTTATGATGAAAGATGATGTCATGGAGGTCAGCTCTATGGCACTTGTCCCAAGGCACATTACACTGCCTCCAGTGCAGTCCTCACCTGCTCCATGGTCCAGACAACCTCATAAACAACTACACCAGTTGTGATGATTCAAGTCAGCAGATCACCACCAAATCTTTCTGCCTATGGGCTTTATCATGTGCCCTTGCTAACAAAGTTTCCAGTTTTGCTAACCACCAAGTCACCCATCCAGTACATTTTATAGTGGTAGCTGATCCCACAGTGAACACCATTTTTGGGAGAGACTTATTTCACACTTTTCGACTCATGATACACAAAACAGCAAACAACTAAAAAGTGTTCTTTCAGGCAACCATCCGTGAATAGATATGGAGTTTAACTTCTCAGCCAATGGACTCGAACAAATAAAAATTATGCTGTGGCTGCCACCAGCAAGGAAACAATATTTGACACCACACCTGTGTTTTCTAGCAACTTACATGGCCACCATGATCGAAGGTCGCAGCCTGGCATAGTGAATTCAGTGGGCACCTATGTTATGTCCACAGCCAGCACACTGCACTGCTTTCCAGGTGGGCACCCCACTGTGGGACCATAAGCACAGACACTGTCGAACTTGGGTCTGTGGAGTGATCTCAGCCTGTCTCAAGTTAGTGACATAGCCCATAGCCTCTGCCCATGGACTTCAGAGATGCTACCGAAATCACCTTCACCTCTGTCATCCCGGTTAGCAGCAGCTTGTTTCGCTGCCCCCAGTAGACCCTCCAGTTCTGTGGTGATTAGTACAACTACCACTGAGCCTTGTTCTGCCCCATCCTTTCACAGCAACGCATATACAGCAATCCAATGTCTTTTCTGGTTATGGCTCCTCTAGACCAAGGATGACCTACTTTCATCTCCACCTGCAGTCAACCGCTGGCAGGGTGGGGTGAGATGCAGGAGGTGGATGGGAATTGTCATGCCACCTGACATTAAAACGGAAAACAAGTAGCTGGTGCAATAATACTGCTAACCACCGTGGTGTCACTACTCAGATGGTGCTGGTCATCATGAGCACCCTCTGATGCCAACCATGCCATAATGAAGCATATAAGCCAGCCAAGATCTGATCTGAGTCAGCCATGATGCAATCTGTGGACTGCATGACAAATGTGCTATTGGTTAGGCTTTCGTGCTACTACAGCAGATTGTGTTTGTATTAGGAGGTACTCTGATGTGGTATGGATTGACTTCCTGTAAATAAACTGGGATAAGTCCTCAGTGGCTTTTATGAAACTCATCCACATTTAATTCTTCTATAGAAATAGTAATAATTCCAAATGTTGTAAATGAAATGGTTGATGATCCCCACCTGCATTTTAAATATCATGAACATCACTTCACAAAGTCTAGTATAAACTGCAAGTAGAATTTATTCCTGTAAATCAGCACTACTGGATGATCAAAACTGCAGAGATAGAAAATTGTTGACACTAACACTCATATTCCACCAGTGGCACTGTTGTGACTCGCCGATCATTCAAAGCGCCGCCGCGCAATTACGCGCGTCCTCTACGTGCGGCGCTGTCTGCCAGCCATGCAGCAGCTGCGCCACCTAAGCAGCCAGCCGAGCAGCGGCCGCTAGAATGGGACTCAGTGCTCATTCGAATGCTAACGTGTACACATGTCTTGCTTGTCAACTTACCCTGTGACTTATATGTGTAGTGTCGTTCTGAAATATATGTGTTAAACTTGACGTTATAACAATTGGCGACAAGGTAGTGGATTTTTCCTTTTCACCGTTGACCCACAGCTTTCCATGGCTACTGTCGAGCAACTGTTGCAAAATCTCCTTGAACAGCAAATGCTTCTAACAGCGGCGATTCGCGATTTCGTCGCGACGTCAAATGCGGGCCGTTTCTCATCGTTGGCTATACCTCCTTTTCCTCCTTACGACGAGACGGTGGAAGACTGGTCTGATTATGAAAAACGTCTTCGACAGCACTTCTTGGCATTTCATGTCACGGACGAACAACCATGTAAGTCTCTGTTCCTTTCCTGGATTTCACCTCAAATGTATCGGTTGTTGTCGCAATTGGCTCCTTTGAAGGATCCTGCATCTTTGTCCTTTGCTGAAATGTGCTCACTTCTGTCTGTCTATTTTCAAAAGCAAACCCATGTGGTAGCCTCTCGTGTTGCCTTTTATCGTTGTCAAAAACAGCCACATCAATCCTATCGCGCTTGGGCTGTTGAACTTCACGGCCTCAGTCGAAAGTGTCACTTTGTTACTGACGTTCACAAAGAGTCCTATGCTGATTCCATTGTACGGGATGCTATTATCCGGTCGGCGCCCGACAAAGAAGTTCGGCAACGTGCCCTTCAGTTGGCAAATCCGACTCTAGATGAAGTTCTCTCCATTGCGCAGTCTTTTGAAATTTCTCGTGCCGCTGGGGCGCAAATAGAGGCGTGGGGTGATGCCGGGGAAATACAGCCTCTGTGCGCTGTTGACGACGCGTGCGGCGTGTCCCCGCCGGCCGACATGGCCGCAGTGCGCTCCCATGCGAATCCTCGGCCTAAACGTAAACAACCCGCTAAGAAACTGCAGCAAAACCCCCGGCAACTTCCTTCATGTCCGCGGTGTTTTATGAAACATTCACGCGAGGATTGTCCCCAACGTTGGGCTGTGTGTCACAATTGCAAAAAGAAAGGTCATGTGTCTTCCGTTTGCAAATCCAACCGCATACATGATGTTCATGAACATGACGATGATTCTGATTCTGTGCTGTCTGTCAATTGCACTTCTTCCCTTTCAGGGAAGTTATTCCTCACTGTCCAAATCCTTGGTTGAGATGTTCGCATGCAGGTGGATACCGGTTCTGCTGCCACTATAATTAATTCTCAGACGTATCTTCAGTTGGGTTCTCCACTCCTGTCACCTGTCACCTGTCACTTGACAATTACGGACGTACAATAAACAGAAGATATCTCTATTGGGACAGTTTAATCCTGAGGTATCTTACAAATCCGTCATTCGCACTGTTCCCATATTTGTGGTCGACCAGAGTAACGCAGAGAATCGTTTTGGTTTCGATGCCTTTTGTGTTTTTGGGTTCTCCATAGATGACCCTGTCAATATCGTCTCTGATGCTATTCCTTATGCCCAATTGGATTCCTTATCGACGACATTTTCGTCCCTTTTTTTCTCCTGGGTTAGGCCGTGCAAATGACTTTGAAGCTCATATCACGCTCAAACCCACTGTTCGGCCTAAGTTTTTTCGGGCTCGGCCCATTCCTGTGGCCCTTCATGATCGGGTAAAACGGGAGCTGGATCGTCTTACTACTTCAGGGGTTTTGCTTCCTGTCACTTCCAGTGAGTGGTCCTCTCCTGTCGTCGTCATTGCTAAGCCAAATGGTGATATTCGTCTCTGTGGCGATTTCAAAGCCACTGTAAATGCTCAATGCCTCATCGACACTTACCCTATGCCCCGTCCTGAAGAACTGTTCACTAAACTTGCTGGAGGCCAGTATTTTTCTAAAATTGACCTGTCAGAAGTTTATCATCAACTTCCTCTAGACGCTGCTTCCCAGCAGTTTCTGGTCCTTAACATGCCTTTCGGCCTCTATCAATACCAATGATTGCCATTTGGGGTTGCTAGCGCCCCTGCTCTCTTTCAGCGATTCTTGGAACAATTATTGCTCCCTGTCCCTGGGTGTATCAATTACATGGACAACATTGTTGTCACTGGCTCCACCACTGAAGAACATCTTCAAAATCTCTGCACACTTTTTCATGTCTTACAGACTGCCGGACTTAAGTGTAATCTTCAGAAACCACAATTTTTTCAGGCATCTATCACGTACTTGGGGTTTCAACTCTCTCGGGAGGGTATTCGTCCGCTTCAGCAAACTGTCGCTGCAATCGATGCCCTTCCTCGCCCTACATCTGTTAAGGAACTGCAGGCCTTCTTGGGGAAAATAGCATACTATCACAAGTTTTTACCGTCTGCGGCTTCGGTGGCTCAGCCGTTGTATCGCCTGTTGCATAAAAACGTGCCTTTTCACTGGTCTGTGTCATGCGATGCGGCTTTCCAGAAACTGAAGACTATGCTGAAACAGGCCCCGTGCCTGGCTACTCATCGATCTGGCCAACATCTTGTTCTTGCCACAGACGCCTCTCAATACGGGGTCGGTGCAGTCCTTGCGCACTGTTTTTCTGACAGTTCGGAACAACCCATTGCTTATGCCTCCAAAATGCTCACAGATGCCCAAAAAAAGTATTCTCAAATTGAAAAAGAAGCTTCGGCCATTATTTATGCTCTTCATAAGTTTGGTGTTTTCTCTATGGCTCAAAATTTCATCTTGTTACGGATCACAAACCACTTGTTTCCTTGTTTCATCCATCAACGTCACTTCCCGACAAGGCTGCACACCGCCTCCAGCATTGTGCTCTTTACTTGTCTCGTTTCAATTATGAGATTCATTTCCGGCCAACGGCTCAACATGCAAATGCTGATGCTCTGTCTCGCCTTCCCATTGGTCCTGATCTGGCATTCAATAGGGATGAACTTTTGTGTTTCCACCTGGATGTTGCCAAGCAGCGGGTTGTGGACGGGTTCCCCATCACTGGGGACAGGCTGGCGGCTGCTACTGGTTCTGATCCTACCCTCTCCCGGGTTTTATGCTGTATTCAGAAGGGTTGGCCAGATCGCCCGTCCGCTAAGACTTCTGATCCGTTGTGAAATTACTACGCTTTGCGCTACCACCTCACGGCTAGGGATGGTGTTATCCTCCTTTCCACTGACAATGCTTCGCCGCGTGTTGTGGTACCTGCGTCTTTGCGTGCTTTGGTCTTGCGCCTCCTTCACCAAGGGCACTGGGGTGTGTCTCGCACAAAATCTCTGGCGCGCCGTCATGTGTACTGGCCTGGCATCGACTCTGAAATTGCACACATGGTCGCTGCCTGCAGCCCTTGTTCGTCACAGGCCGCTGCCCCGAAGTCATCTTTGTCACCGTGGCCTTCGCCTGAGACGCCCTGGGAGCACATTCATGCTGACTTTGCGGGACCCTTTTTAGGTACTTACTGGCTCCTTGTAATTGACGCCTACTCTAACTTTCCTTTCATTGTCCGTTGCACGTCGCCTACCACCGCAGCAACCACCAGTGCTCTTGCCCGCATTTTTTCTTTGGAAGGGCTCCCCTCTACTCTTGTTACTGATAATGGTCTGCAATTTGCCTCTTCCGAATTCGCGGATTTTTGTGCTCGTCACGGCGTTATGCATGTCACGGCCCCGCCATTCCATCCACAATCAAACGGTGAGGCTGAACAACTGGTTCGCACATTTAAGGCTCAGATGCAGAAACTTCTGACTTCTTCTGCTGCTGATGATGCGCTTCTCCAGTTTCTGGCGTCTTACCGTTTCACCCCCATGGGCGACCACAGCCCGGCTGAGCTCTTAAATGGCCGACAGCCCCGCATGCTACTTCATCTTCTGCGGCCTTCCACCTCATGGCCACGGGTGCATTCACTTGGTCGGTTCACCTCCGACGACCTCGTCTGGGCCGACGCCTGTATGAAATACAGACGGACACAGGTGTTGCAGTGCGTCATTCGGACCAGCTTCGGCCTCGTGTGCCGGCAACGTCTGTTCCAAATGCCGCTACACCACCTTCGGCTCTACCTGACACTCGGGATCTTGGCATCTCTCAATACTCACAACGCAGCCCTCTCACCGTCGTCGCGATGCCAGCACAAGAACGGACGCCACCAGGAGACGTGCCCATGCAGGAACCGGATGACCATCCTCTGTCAGAACCAATCTACTCGCCTCCTCCTCCAACGGACGCCGACACATCGCCCATGTCTCCTGTTATATCAACTGGACTTGCCGCAACGGGCAGATTGGTGCATGGGGCCCCAGCAGATTCGACCCCTACGTCTCCTGTCATCTCGACCCGTTATCATCGGGGACACTTCCGTCCGTATGGGAAGCCTCCTCCTCGAGACTTTACGGCGAGCCAAACAACGCCTATGGACGTTAGCCATCTCCAGGACACCTCCATCACGACCAGTGCAACAATTTCAAAGATCATTCAAAGCGCCGCTGCACAATTACACGCGTCCTCTACGTGCGGCGCTGTCTGCCAGCCATGCAGCAGCTGCGCCACCTAAGCGGCCAGCCGAGCAGCTGCCGCTAGACTGTGACTCAGTGCTCATTCGAATGCTAACGTGTACACATGTCTTGCTTGTCAACTTACTCTGTGACTTATATGTGTTGTGTCGTTCTGAAATATATGTGTTAAACTTGACGTTATAACAGGCACAATCAAAGGTAAAGTAAAACTTAGTTACACTTTCTAATTCAGTTATTGTAAATTTGATATAAATAATGTAGAGCAAGGGGGTGCCGAGGTCGGTTGAAATTCGTCCGCTGTGCGCCATAAACTGGGCACTATTACATCTGCTATGCAGATGTTAAGTTAACGAACTCAGTAACACTGCACAGTTCTGTTCTTTGTTTTCTTTTTTTAATAATAATTATTGTTATTTTTTCACCAAGAAAAGCTTAGAAGAAAAAGAACATTGACTTGTTAACTACCTAAATTTAGTTTTTTCCTAGTTAACTGACTTTTATAAGAACAGTCATGGGACATGCAATTTGAGGAAAAGGTTACAGAAGGCGAGAATCACTTTATCTACAAAAGATTATCAGCGAAAAATAACCCCTTCACCTGCTATGCAGTCATATGCTATGATGTTTGTTTAATATTAATCCAGACTGACAACATATTTATGCAACAGCCTTTCATACATGAATGAACAGATCTTGCCAGTCTCATATTAAGTATGAACATTTATTTACTTTATAGTGAGAATTCTGCCTATGGATGTTCTCTTTTATTTTCTGGGCAACAACATATAACAAATTCAATATATGACTGGTCTGTATTCATTACATTAATATCTACATACAAAATACACCTTAATAGGTACGACTGTACCTTGTACCACAATAAAAGTGTATTTAACAAAACTTTTTAAGTAACTTAGAAGACAATAACATCACATAACACTTAATCCACATTCAGTTTGTGTACTTTGTTCACGAATAAGATTTGATTATTAAATGTACATATACTTGTGTGTACACCATATAAGGGTGCAAGATTTCCCCTTCACTCATCATACCACACCCCACCGTATCCCACCCCACCCCCAATAAAAAATTAACTACTGGAGAATCTTAACACTACTACTAATCCTGTTCGAATAAGTTGATGCTCCTCACTAACCACCCTTGTGGTGGTAGCTAGGAAAGGTGATGCAGGGTTGAGATGTATACAACACAATTTAATCAACGTCTTTATTAACCAGATGAAAAGTGACAATTTAAAATGCAAAGTTAACATTTACAATATAATACACAAATTATAGTGATCTCAAAGCATAGCCATTAAAAGAAAACAGAAAACAGCGTTACTTCGACAGAAATCTATCAAATTTAATTCTCACACTAGCCAGTTGGCAATGCCACAAATTAAATGCACTAAAAATCTCAGACCAATAGCAGTATTTACAGAACACTCATTACGATTGGGACCACCACAAAATAAGCGGTAGCCGAAACACGGGCACTAAGGAAGGCTACAAATTATCTCACACGCTTGGCAAAAACAAGGCACGCAACATAGACCAGATTACTGAATTTACCCGAATCTAAGCCACACTTGAACGTAAGCTGCACCCAAAAAATGAGACTCGAAATTCAAGAAAAAAAAGTATCCAAATCTAAGCCACGCCCGAAAAACCAGACTCGAAAGTCAAGTTGTAGGCCACACTTCAAAACAAATGAAGTTGGTTCATTCTAACATGCGGCCATTTTTTAATCGGTTGAACCACGCCTTAATTTGTGTTACACCCATCGCATTTTCTCCAAACACCTGCTGAATCTTACAAATTGTTTCGCTTTGAGAATCACCACGTTTCTGACAAAATTTGATGCAGTATCTTTGCTCAACACATTCAGTCATCTTGAGAGAATCAGTAATCTGATGAACGCGTTGTGTAGAACCTCACTCAGCGACCAATAGGCAGTGACTGACACACTGGAAGGCGGGGGACAAAATTCATACATGCGCATAACACTCTCTTCCTTTACTGTGCACAGTGGCGCCGCGCTATCGTCTCTATTTTGCATGGGGAAATCAAAGGTCGGATACTTTATAGACAGACTTCATAAAACATGTTATTTGGTCTTAAGTGAGCTGAAGTGGCAGTGCCACGCCTCTTCACACAGCATTCTTCTATCACACGTCACTGTATTTCACTCTGTGGAATTCAAACGTATATATTTTGTAATGGATGCTATCAAATTATATTCACGACAGTGGAAATTAAAATGTCCTGTGGTGCCTCTCCTGCTCCCAGTCATCCAGTTTGGCATCCTGCCCCTCTTTAAAAAAAACTTGCAATTAATGCTGAGTGGATTTATTTGGTAACTGGGAGAACAAGAACTTTTCAGAAAATTTGCTCTCTTTATTGCCTATTCCTTTATAACTTAGTGTTTTGTGTGACATAAAATTAAATATGGGATACATAAAAACATTTTTTTTCTCTCTAATCTTGCTACAGCTTTACATGGCGTGCTTTCCTTTCTATGAAAGGATGTATCACCTCATCAAAGTTCGTCAAACAGTTTGCTACATGAAAAATTGAAATGTCACTGTCTAATACTGAAAAAGTTGTTAATACAAATAGTACCCAAGACTGGGGTGATTTCTCGATCTGATTATGTCTATTTTGTCACTGCCTGCAAGACGAAATGAAATAGGCCTGTCTGATATTGTAGCAATTGCAACACAAACCAAATAAACGAGACTGTTTTGGCACAAATGGTCATTTTTATAGCACGACAGAACACAATTCATGAAGCACCAATATCAAATGCCTATTAGGCCTACAAAAAGCAAAAAGCTTTTTGTTAGGAAATAAGTTTCACACTTCATTCATACGTTCCAGCTTCTCATGCATGAGATCAAAAAGAAGTAGTACAAAATTTTTGTATAAATTTGGAATCGTCATATTCTTCCATAATTTGTGTGATGTCCCCATTTCTTCTCCTTCCTCGTTCTAACAATCTTGTCATCACTAATTCTGTACTATTCTTGTCAGTGTCAATACTCATTCTCTGGTTAACTTTACTAACCTTGCCACAATCACCTGTTTAGTTATCCTGCATTTATTCTCTGGTTAGGTGTTATTACGTGTTCGTACAACGTGTTTTCCACACTACTCCCAGAATTGAACTTAAGCGGCTGCTATCCAGGGACTGTACAACTGGCCCTTACTAGTGTAGTGACTGGGCCAAAACTTTTCTGGCAAAATTTCATTTTTTTGGATACACCGAGAAGTTAATCTTTCTAATCTGTTATTCCTGTTTGTCATTTATTTCCATGCTGGTAGTCTGAATCTATGGATTTCGCTAGTAATTATGACAAAGTTGATCATTCACAAACCCTGTCAACCACATAACAAACAGCAACTGGCATTCACCTGTTCGGCTTTGTTCCACTCAGCTCGTATAGCCCCATCCGCTTGGTCTGCAGGGAAGTTTATTTCTAGATGCAACCGGGATTCCTCTGGCAGAGACATCACATACATTATGCACTCATTCAAAAATCAACTTATGATTCATTCATTCAGAAATCAACTTAGAATGTCTCCAAAAATATTAAAAAATCAACAGGGATGCATTTCAAAATCATATGAATAATCGATAGACCAACATGCGCTGGATGCTAGGTGCTTTGCGAGACAAGGTTTTTCCCCCTCGCGAACATGAAATTGGCGGCGCCCACCCTTGCAACTGCCGCCCAGGGTAGACCCCCCCCCCCCCCCCCCCCCCTGTGTTGGGCATAGCCAGAACCGGTGAATGCAGGGGCCAGAGACCTTTCATAATTACTCTGTCTCCAAAGATTTCACTGAAGGGGCTGACGTGTCTTATGATCAGTAGCATTGCCTTGTTGGAAAAATGAATTATTGATCTCATTTTCATTCAGAGCGGCAATAAATGGATAAATTATCTGGGAACAATAGATACCAAAAGTGATGGTAGTATCAAAAAAGATCGGCCTTATAATTCACACTCACATTATGGCAACCCACAGTACAGTTTTCTCTGTGTGCAATGCTGCTTCTCTAAAGGTATGTGGATTTTCTGATGACCAAATTCGTGAATTTTGGGAATTAATGTAGCCAGAAAGGTGAAACAAAGCATAATCCGTGAAAAAGGTTCAATCTAAAACACCAACATCATATCAGTTAACAAATTGCTAAAATCATTTACAATACACAATTCGTTTCACATGGTTCATAAAATGTATTTGTTGCAAAGCAGTAATTTTATAGGGATACATCCTCAGTTCTTTGGTTATGGTCTTATGTGCCATTGTACAAGAGACTTTAGCCTCTTGCAATAATCTAACTGATTTTGTTGGATTCCGCAATATGATGTCCAAAATGTCGTTCAGTTTCCGTTCTGTTAAAGTTGTGCACCTAACAGTTCATGGTGCATCATGAACTGAACCTGTTGTCTGGAATTTGCGAATTAAATAACAGTGCCATGATGCGGATACCTCAAATCAGGAAAACAATCTAAATTGCCACCTCACATGCTCTGTAAAGTTTCCTCCCACATGGAAAACCTCTTCCATAAAGACCATTCTCTCAGCAATAGTAAGCATTCTCACTACACTCAGTTTACACAAGAAGTAGACAATAACACAACAGCTGCAATACATACACAACACCACTAGCCCTACCCCCAACCCCAACCACCCCCCCATCCCCCCACCCACCCACTTTCAATGCAGGTCCACGGAACACATTCAGGTGAGACTTGAACCCTACATGCCCCGCAAGGTGAGACACCTGAGGCTCACCGCTGTGGAGAGACTTTGTGGACACATGGTTCACTTCGGTCTAAAAATTACACTAACTGTTACTAGACACAAAAGCATAACACATTGGACAACCAGGTTACGTATTAGCAGTCAATGGTCATGACAGAGGTGCCGCTTCCCTGGTTTCATAATTATTTGTCCTATACAGCATTTTCCGTTACTCTACACCAGGCTTGTCCAAACTGTGCCCCTGGGGCGCTAGCACCCGCGATCGTCCGCGGCCAGCGCCCCGGGCGAATTCGTATGTTGTAGTGGCCGAGCCGTGTCGCTTAGCTGGCCGTGCGGACCGCCCACCGAGCCTCGCCATGCCGCTGTTTGCGCGCTTCGTACGTAATTGTCTTCTTTAACAATGTTGACTGTAAGAATTACAGAGCTTTATAGCCATAATTCTATTTTTTAATAAGTATTCAAACTTGATCAGTTAAAATTATTACTTACAAAACAGCAAACTAAGGATCCGATTTCTAAACTCTTTCAAAGGGATACAAAAAGATATAGCCCGAAGTATTACAAAAAATATTTACTTGTAACTGCTAACAGTAAGAATGAGACAGTATATCCCTTACATAAAATTATTTCTAAAATGGAATATTTATGACTAGTTCATTTAAGAAACTGATATTTTTTTCAGAAGACGCCTATCGTACATAATGACGAGTGCGCATGTGCAGTACTAATAGAATGAACTTGTGGGTCAGGAAACAACTAAGATGTTCTTTGATTCTTGTTTTGGATATTGTTTTCTAAAGCTTTGCGCAGTAATTCTGCCACACGAACACTAGTTGTTACTTAAACAGTAAATGGTTTGCTTGTTTTACCGCTCATCGACATCTTTTACAGAGTTGCACTTCCTCTGTTACTTTGTTTATGTTGAACCTGACTGCGGGACAGTCCAGCGCAGCTCAGCGCAGTGTTGTGCGGTCTCACTCGCTCCACAGCTCCTATGCCGACACTAGGGACACACGGTCGCGGACGGGGCGCTGAACTACACTGCCTTGGATGAGCCTGTTCTACACAATGGAAAAAACTTGGAACAGAAACTTCCTGGCACACTGAAATTATATGCCAGACTGGGACTCTAACCTGGGACTTTGCCTTTTGAAGGCAAGTGCTGAGCAATCTAAGCACAATTCACAATATGCTAGTCTCACAAAGCATGCAGGAGAACTTCGGTGAAGTTGGGAAGGTAGAATATGAGATACTGGTGGAAGTAAAGCTGTGGGGGTGTAGAATTCCTCATGAAAGCACAAGTAAACATATTAAAATAATAGTGCATTAAGAAAAAACTTGTATCAAATTAATGATAATTGAATTACAAAGTTTGGATAAATGTGACATTACCTGTGATTGCACCAGCAGTACAAATATGAATGTTAGTGTCAATAATTTAGTGACACTATAGTACTTCTTCATCTCAAAAATTTGCAATGTGTAAAATACAACTAATGTTAAATCTATTTTCAGTGTGTACAAACAACACCTAATTAATAACTGCTGCTTCAATTCTTAGCCAGCAACTGGACAAATGCCAAGCTCTTGCAGAACACAGAGTCCAGCAGTAAAAACACTGTCTGCACAATTCTTTTTCTTATGTACAGATTTGGTGTCAGACATTTGGTACATCCTACTTAAAAATTACAGCTCTGTATGAGCTTCAATACAATAGGCTTTGTCACCACATATTTGACTATGTACCAAAATGTAACAATAATTTTAAAATAAAGAATTATGGAACTGTGTGTGTGTGTGTGTGTGTGTGTGTGTGTGTGTGTGTGGCCCCGCGCACATGCGCCCACACGGGTGGGGGGTGTGGGGGTGGGTGGGCACATGCATGCATGTTTTTACCCACATTTTAGGCACACCCAAAGGCGTGGTTATCGGGGACCTTTAAAAAAAAACTGAATGTCTGTGACGGTCCTGAGGACAGTAGTTTGCAACACCCAGACTAATGCCACATTCCTTGATGTCCAGAAAGTGTACGATACGGTTCAACACTGATACTTAGCTAATGGAGGATGAGCTACAGGAACATAGTACCAGCCTCATGATTCGACCAAAGCCTTCTATCACACAAAACTCAGGATACCACTCTCAAAATGAGGAAACTGTCAAATGTAAAAGCATATTCTGCCATATCCCAAGAGAATATTATAAAACAAATACAGCAGTGTCCCACTAATCCAAACCCCAGTAATCCGAACGTTCGGTTAGTCTGAACATGAAAAAAGTTAGTCAAGTATAGAAAACTGCGAGGTAAACTGCTGTACATAGACACTATTTTAATTTACACAGTACAGTAAATATGTATTAGAAAAATTGGCAAGAAAACATTAGGTTTAATCAATGCATAACAATGAAAGAAAAGCTACCAGACTTACTAAAATAAAGCGGACATTTTATCTCTACTTTTTAGATGACAAAAACTCAGTCCTTGTTTTTTGGCATAATGAAGATAGTCTGTTATATGACACATAGTTGCGCCATTGTCTCATAAACATCAAATCAGCAGGTGTAGCCATGGGCTGTTGCTCCAAATAACGTAGTGCTAGGTCAAGGGCTTCTGTTGCATCACTGTGTGGCAGCACCTCTCCTTTGTCGCTTTCAGGCTCATTGTCACTTCCGTCACAGTAGTCCACTTCTAGTCCTGAGTCACAGCAGCAACTAAATCAGCGTGAGTAAGGTTCTCCACATACGCACCATCTGCTGCCATCCACTCATCTACGTCTCCTTCACTAGCTTCTTCACGTCCAGGGATTGTCTGTATCATTTGTAGTAGATTTTCCTCTTCATTTTAAACTAGGCTGTCCTGAAATTCAAGAGATGTCCACAGTTTTCTCCACGATTTTCTCAGAGTATTTTATGAAATATTCTGCCATGCCTCAGCGGACCAATAAACAACATCCTTCACATTGGTATTTTTTATTTTGTCCACTAAAGGAATGCTATCGTCTTTGATCAGCATTCTTAAAAATTGTTCTCTGTAAATGATTTTTAATGTTTACAGTATGCCCTGGTCCATAGGCTGTAGAAGTGGTGTAACATTCAGCAGCAAAAACTTTGCCACAATTTCTCCATCACATAATTCCTCAGTCCTCGGGTGAGATGGTGTGAGATCAATCTAAAGGACTGCACGGGTAGACAAATCATTTTCCTTCGAAAACAATCGAACAGAGGGAACAAACTAGCTGTGAAACCATTCTTTGAAAAGCTTACCATCCATCTATGCTTTTTTCTGGTTGTGATAATATACCGGCAGGGACTTCATGTTGCAGTTTTTAAAAGCTCTGGGCCTAGCAGATTTGCTGATCAGCATTAAAGGCAGCTTGTGATTACCAACAGCGTTGCTGCAAACTAATAAAGTCACACGATCTTTGCACATTTTAAAACCAGGAACATGGTCTTCTGCTTTTGATGCCAGGCTTTTTGTTGGCAAGGCCCAAACATTAAGGCCAGTCTCATCAGCATTATAAATTTTTTGGGGAGAATACTTTCTCTCTCTTATCAGTTTTTCAAACTCAGCAAAGTATTCCTTCGCTGCATCACAGTTAGAAGAAAGCTTCTCTCCAGTAATTGTTAGCTGACTGATTCCATGACATTTTTTGAATCTGTCCAAACAACCTGTACTTGCACTAAAAGGCCCATCATCATTCATTAACTTGTCCAGGTAAACAGCCTCATTCATTAACTTGTTCAGGTAAACAGCCTTCTCCTGAACCAGTGCTCCACTCAAAGGAGTTCCCCTCTCCCTTTCCTACGTAAACCAAAGGAAAAGAGCTTCGTCCACTTTACCATACTGAGACTGTTTCAAAGTCTGCCGAATTTCTAGGGTTTTTCCCGAAGACGCACAGGGCTGTTTAAGCTTCACTCAGTTCTTCTTCCAATCACAAATGGTTGCTTAACCAACACCCAGTTCCGTTGCCAGTTTAGATACATTCTCACCATTGTCTATCTGTTTCAAAGCATTCAGTTTTTCTTAGAGTGTTAACGTTGTATGTTTCTGTTTACTCATGACGAAAATACGTACACCACTACATCTGAACAAATACAACACAACTGTTACGCATGTCAGCGATCAATAACTAACATAACCAAGCACTTTGTGAGCCAACTGGCAGTGCGCTGTCCTCAGACACTACAAAGGTCTCAACAATGCACAACAACAAGGGCAGGGAATGAGAGTAACCCATTGTTCCCACACTTATTCCCATTTGTTACCATGGTGTACCTAATTAACTGCTTGGTATACTTCATTCTAGAAACTTGTCACCGTAATTCTGGCTAATCCAAACAAATTGGCAATCCGAACAAGGTCTGGTCCCAATTAGTTCGGATTAATGGGACTCTACTGTACTGCTGAAATTTCATTTAAATGACCTGGTGAATAATATCAGAAGCCAAAGCTTTACCAAGTGATGCTCCTCTGTGCAGGAAGTCATTAGACAGAAAACTGTAATGAAATGCAGGAAGACTTGTACAGCATCATCTCTTTATGTAGATATTGGCAGCTGATCTTCAGTTTAAATAAATATAATGTATCGAGTACAAATAAATAGGCAGAAGCACTCCTTATTCTCTTATTACACAAATGAATATCAATGATAACCATTAAATATATATGATTGAATGTCATACAGCAAAGTTAAGGAAACTGACCACATGAAACTGTAATTCATACAAAAAGAAATTTTTCAGTACTGCTCAGTAGGTAAGACCTTTATGAGGTAGGTTTAATGAAGAAGATAAAAAAACAGGCTGTTTATTTCTTTTAAGATACAATTAATATGTGCAAAAATGTCACATAGATGCCCAGTGGTAGATAATGCACAAGTGAAGTACTGTACATCACAAGCTGACTTACTATTTAAATTGAGGTGGTGTATTTTTCAATAACAGTTTACAACAACATATAATTACTTTTCAAACACACCTTGTGAAATGATCACCATTGAAAACATCTGAGGAATTTGAGCTTGTACAGGAGCTTACAATCTTTCTTCCTGCACACCATTCAGGAATGGAACAGGGGAATAAAGGAGGGACGGTCCTTGTAATCCAGACCCTCCACCAGAGAAGCATAAGGTATCTTGTGACATATAGCTGTAGATGTATTATAATGAATTACGAGGGTGGTTTGAAAAGTTCTCGGAATCACCACGAGAGGCCAGCGCTAGTGCAACAAGTTGTTCACGTGATATTCATTGGACTGTTGCCTGTAAAAATATGCTACGTCAGTGCTCTTGGAAGAGAGCTGTGGCGGTGACGTGGCTCTGTTGTTGTTCCCGCATAGAGATTTGTGAAGATGGGGAAAAAAAAATTGAGATTCAAGCAGTGACTAGGAACTTGGTACAGTAAGGTATGAAAGCAAAGGACGTTCATGCCAATTTCCAGAATACACTGGGGCACTCTGCTCCTTCATATTCAGCTGTTGCCAAGTGGACAAATGAATTTAAATTTGGTCGGGACTGCTTAGACGATGACACGCGCAGTGGTCGGCCAAGATGTGTCGCTACTTCAGAAATCATTGCAAAAGTGCACAAAATGGTCATGAAGGATTGCCGATTGCAAGCGCGTGAAATTGCTCACGCTTGCCAGATGTCATCCGAAAGGGTATATCACATTTTAACTGAAGAATTATAAATGAAAAAATTATCTGCAAGATGGGTGCTGTGACTCTTGACACTGGATCAGAAATGCACGAGAATGAACATATCAGAACAATGTTTGGCTCATTTTAGGAGAAACAAACAAAATTTTTTGCACTTGTTTGTGACCATAGATGAAACTTGGGTACACTACTATACCCCAGAGACAAAACAACAGTCAAAGTAGTGGAAACATGGTGATTCTCTGCCACCAAAGAAAGCAAAGACAATTCCTTTGGCAGAAAAGGTTATGGTATCAGTGCTCTGGGATGCAAAGGGGATTCTGTTTACAGATTATCTCCCCACTGGGCAAAAATTACTGGAGAAAACTGTGCTATGACTGGACAAATTGCAACAATAGATACGCGAAAAAAGACCAGGTTTAACAAGAAAGAAAGTCATCTTCCATCAAGACAATGCGCACTTGCACATATGCCGTCGTCATGGCACAATTACACGAACTAAGGTATGAATTGTTGCCACACCTGCCTTATTCCCCTGATATGGCTCCGTCAGACTCTCATCTCTTCCCAAAACTGAAAATTTTTCTTGGTGGATGAAGATTCACTTCAAACAAAGAACTGATAGCCGGAGTTGACAACTATTTTGCAGGCCTGGAGGAAACTCATTTTCGAGATGGGATCAAGGCACTGGAACATCGTTGGACCAAGTGCATTAATCTACAAGGAACCTACATTGAAAATAAAAAAAGTTCAGTGATGGAAGTACTTTTTTTTCTATTCCGTTCCGAGAACTTTGCAAACCACCCCCGTAACAAAAAATATATGTGCTTACAAACACAGAAAATGAAGTTTGTACTAGCAAATATCAAAAATTTCCTGATGAAACTGAACTGTTCACAAACTTGTAATGCCGATTATATGTAACACTCACTGAGGACTCAATCATACTTGTTTTGTGACATACACTGCATGTCACATTGTCGTTGTTGTGGTCTTCAGTCCTGAGACTGGTTTGATGCAGCTCTCCATGCTACTCTATCCTGTGCAAGCTTCTTCATCTCCCAGTACTTACTGCAACCTACATCCTTCTGAATCTGCTTAGTGTATTCATCTCTTGGACTCCCTCTGCAATTTTTACCCTCCACGCTGCCCTCCTATGCTAAACTTGTGATCCCTTGATGCCTCAGAACATGTCCTATCAACCGGTCCCTTCTTCTTGTCAAGTTGTGCCACAAACTTCTCTTCTCCCCAATTCTGTTCAATATCTCCTCATTAGTTATGTCACATTATATGATGAGCGTAAAACACACCATGAAAATATTACCTTTTTCGTTTCCCAATCATAGCACACAAGTTTGTGTGCTGCATGATGAGGGCCACCAGCTGTACGCTGCAGCCATATCAAATTCCTGCCATCTGCACTGAATCTCGGAGAGCGGACTGCCTGACCGTCATCGGACAGTAAACCTTGAAACAATTTCAGTGTATCAGTCTATTTTTCCATGCAACATCCAATCAAATAACCTAAATTACTTAGAAGTGATTTGACAAAGCACTAACAGATGCAATGGAAACCAAGAATATGATGCACTGAGAAAATAAATGTTAAATTAAGTCCTATAGGCTAGAGTTCAACGTGTTTTCTCCTTTGCGTATTTATAAGTCCTGCTCTAACTATTCCATGCACGTGCACGCCCGCACACACACACACACACACACACACACACACACACACACACACACACACACACACACTTACCAATCAGGAAAAATGAACAATTAGAGAAGGAATGTTGCAACTCAACTCACCATATAGCGGAGATGCTGACTCGCGATAGGCACAACAAAAAGATTCACACAATTATAGCTTTCGGCCATTAAGGCCTTTGACAGCAACACACACACACACACACACACACACACATGCTAATGCAACTTGCACACGTCTGCAGTCTCAGATAACTGAAACCACAGAGACTACAGACGTGTGTGCAAGTTGCATTTGTGTGTGTGTGTGTGTGTGTGTGTGTGTGTGTGTGTGTGTGTGTCTATTGCTGACAAAGGCCTTAATCGCCAAAAGCTATAATTGTGTGAATCTTTTTGTTGTGCCTATCGCGACTCAAACATCTCCGCTATATGATGAGTAGCAACTTTCCTTCTCTAATATTGTTACATTCCATCCTGGATTTTCCATTGTTTGAGAAAAAATGAACACCTATTAAAACAAGTTTGTGATCAATGTTTCAGCAAGTGGCAGGAGCCTGCTGCCAGCCAATTTCAGTTCTACCTTGAGCAACAGATGCTTGCTGTATTACCTGCTTTGTAGGTACTTGTAGGGACTTGTAATGTGTGAATAGTTTGCACAATGGCATCACTGCCAGCCATCTCCACACTCCCCCCCCCCCCTTCTCCTCCCTCCAAATTCCAATCCATCATCACCGAGTTATTTTACTTATACGAAATTCATAACAAAAAATTTAAAAAGCTAATAAAAAGTAGATGTAATACGTCCAATTTTTGAAAATCGGTTACAGAATACTGTAACTAAGTAATAGGCAATTTAAAACTGTGTATTGCAGGGAAAGAAGTTATTTCAGATACATGCTCAGCAAATAAGAAAAAGAGTGGATGGAAGGATCTGAAGATATCAGATGACTCACAGTAGAAAATATAATTTTAGAGTACTAATAATTTGCTTCATTACCTACAGGTTGCAAATGGAAACAAACTATAAAACAATCAAAAAATGTAGAAAAAGATTTTGGTAAAACTGGGAACCAAATAGAAACAAAAAGGTTAGGAACACAGATACTAAGAGGAAAAGAGAGACAGTGGAATGGAATGGAAATAGAAGAAAGGAAGAAAGAAGGCTACGAAGCCCTTCTTCCTTACTTTATCTCCCAGTCAGTGCACAAGCTACTAAAAGAGTTATGGAAATTACAACAATGAGGAAGCATTCTCAGACAAACAGTAAGAAAAAGCCTCCATTTCAAGATAAAGGAAGGCAAATGAACAGAACGAACTGGAACCTTCAATTAAGACATGCATGTCGAAGCAACTAAATGACCAAATTACTGACCAGAAGAGGGCACAAGCAGCGGCAGAAGACAACCAAGACAGTTTCTCAACTGAATGACCATTTAGTTATTCTTTCTATGGGATTTACTTCTGCAGCTCGTGGTCTAGTGGCTAGCATTGCTGCCTCTGGATCACGGCTTCCTGGATTCGATTCCTAGCCAGGTTGGGGATTTTCTCTGCCCGGGGACAGGGTGTCTGTGTTGTCCTCGTCATTTCATCATAACTCATGAACATGACGAGATTGGACTGTGTACAGATTGGGACCATGTACGGGCTCTGATAACTACACAGTTGAGTGCCCCACAAACCAAAGATCATCATCTGGGATTTACTGTTCCATACGACAGTTTTTCACTTCTCATTAACACAGAAATACTGTCAGTCAGCTGAATTATTACTGAATCCAAGCTAATACAACAACGTCTTCTCATTACGTCTTGTAAGCCGCCTGTCTCAAGGTTCTGGGTAACTTTTCAGAACTGTACCCTCTTCCATAAATCTCTCCAGTTCTTTTCCTTCACCCTCTTCCTTCCCCTTCAACTCTTCTGCCAAAAGAAGGAGCCACTGGCTCCGCAAGCTTGTAAAAGTTAAACCCTTTTGTGAGTGTGTTCCCCTGCCGCCACTTGGTGAGTGTATTTTTTGTCTATTCATTTAAATCATATGAACCCAAGCTCTGCAAATGCTTGTCAGTATCTCTGGCCTTTCCTTTAAATCCCAGTTACAAGTCTCTGTGACAAACAAATAGTACGCAGGCTTGGTACAAGTACCTGCAAGATCTCAGTTTCTACATGTTGTGTACTCAGTCACATGCCGCACACAGCTACAACCACAGAGTGTACCACTAGTAAGGCAGCCTGCAGGAATGGCATCACAAGTTAACGATCAGTCCCTATATGGATGGCGCACTTAACAGGAAATTTATTAGGCTTTTACCACAAGACATTAAAATGGTCTGCTACATGTGCTGAAAGTTATGTATGACACCACAGAGAGCACTGAAACCAAAAATCTTTCCTGCATCTGCTACATACAGTGCAGATCACAATCCATCCACCGATTGCAGAAAGAAGGGCAGCACCGATCCATCCACCAATAATGGATAAAGGTAGTGGCACACCTTCACTCAGCCAGTCACTGCTGAAATGTCACAGTCGCCAACCAATTATCGACCACAGCCAATTATCACAAGTTACTGCAGTTGTAGCCCAGCATCTATCAATGGGTGATTATCAGACAGTTAACACCAAGTGTCACAAGTGTTTATTACTATCAGAATCTAAACTATAAATTGTCTAACTGCAGTTCAGATTGGACAATTAGATTAGTTACTCATCACTGAGATCAGTGTCTGTATCTTTTACTCCACTGGCACTCCTGTTCATCATCAAACTAATACGAGTATTTATCTTGCACATTATTTTAATATATGATTATAATTTGTTACTCATGGTGTTGGCAATGCTGTTGGTGTTTTAGTTACAATAGCCCTATGATGAAATTAGTTGCAAGTGTGCAAGCATGCCATGCCACTTCAACAACCACTTTTCTGTGGCAGAGGGTTCGCTTCCTGATACCGTTTATGTTGGGCGAATACAACATAAAACTATACAAGCATTTCTTTAACAGGACTGGTTGATATTTTAAGGGCAGTTGGTTTTAATTATACTTTCTTAAATAGTAAGTACCACAACCAGTTGCAAGGTTTAAGATTAATTCTTATGATATTCCAATGTTCACATTCTCTCCTTAATCCTTCTACTTTCGTGAATACAGTGATCATGATAGCTTGAAGACAATAAAATTTCCAAGCTCATTCATTAGTACAGCCATCACCAGTAGAAGACTCAGATCTTAAATATGCTTGCGGATCAGGGTGAGAAGTGAACACATTCAGTTTTAAGCCGCAGAATTTGAAGTAGCTTCTGCTTACTGTTCATGCTCACATTCTAAAGTTAAGTGACAAATATCTTTAAGAATATCCCAATGAGGAAAACTAAAATAAATACTGCAAGCAGGGTTTACAGGATTCCTGAGCCTTAGTATCTTCAATGTTTCTCGTTACCTTCAGTTTGTTAAACCGTTTGCATTAATGATAACCACACACACTTAAAACTGACTGATTTGCTAGGAGCGGAGTGACTGCATCTTAAGCTGTTCACATTTCCAAAATATTGCTTGCTATTTACATTTTCAGATAGCATGACAAAAGCTTCGTCACTTTAAGCAGTGTAATGGGCTTGTTAGTAGGGCCTGACTTCATACTCAGTAAAGATAATCTTCAAATTGTCAGGCAGCACAGCAAACCTGAAAGCAACTATTAAAACAGTTTCACTTTGCAGTTAATGAACATCAATCTTCTTATTTTCTGGACACTGAGATCAGAAGTTAACATCTTGCATTTAGCAAGAGCAGTGGGAAGAGAGATTAAAACACTAAAATACTGTTAATAGATTAATCTCTACTAATGTGGGCCACAGTTTACTCACAAAAAGTTCAGAAGAAACCACGAGAGTGGGAAACAGACTGGAAGCAAAGATAGACAAGAGAATTATATTACATCAATCTACATCTACATCTACATCCATACTCCGCAAGCCACCTGACGGTGTGTGGCGGAGGGTACCCTGAGTACCTCTATCGGTTCTCCCTTCTATTCCAGTCTTGTATTGTTCATGGAAAGAAGGATTGTCGGTATGCTTCTGTGTGGGTTCTAATCTCTCTGATTTTATCCTCATGGTCTCTTCGCGAGATATACGTAGGAGGGAGCAATATACTTCTTGACTCTTCGGTGAACGTATGTTCTCGAAACTTTAACAAAAGCCTGTATCGAACTACTGAGCGTCTCTCCTGCAGAGTCTTCCACTGGAGTTTATCTATCATCTCCATAACGCTTTCGCGATTACTAAATGATCCTGTAACGAAGCGCGCTGCTCTTCGTTGGATCTTCTCTATCTCTTCTATCAACCCTATCTGGTACAGATCCCACACTGCTGAGCAATATTCAAGCAGTGGGCGAACAAGCGTACTGTAACCTACTTCCTTTGTTTTCGGATTGCATTTCCTTAGGATTCTTCCAATGAATCTCAGTCTGGCATCTGCTTTACCAACGATCAACATTATATGATCATTCCATTTTAAATCACTCCTAATGCGTACTCCCGGATAATTCATGGAATTAACTGCTTCCAGTTGCTGACCTGCTATTTTGTAGCTAAATGATAAGGGATCTACCTTTCTATGTATTCGCAGCACATTACACTTGTCTACATTGAAATTCAATTGCCATTCCCTGCACCATGCGTCAATTCGCTGCAGATCCTCCTGCATTTCAGTACAATTTTCCATTGTTACAACCTCTCGATACACCACAGCATCATCCGCAAAAAGCCTCAGTGAACTTCCGATGTCATCCACAAGGTCATTTATGTATATTATGAATAGCAACGGTCCTATGACACTCCCCTGCGGCACACCTGAAATCACTCTTACTTCGGAAGACTTCTCTCCATTGAGAATGACATGCTGCGTTCTGTTACCTAGGAACTCTTCAATCCAATCACACAATTGGTCTGATAGTCCATATGCTCTTACTTTGTTCATTAAACGACTATGGGGAACTGTATCGAACGCCTTGCGAAAGTCAAAAAACACGGCATCTACCTGTGAACCCGTGTCTATGGCCCTCTGAGTCTCGTGGACGAATAGTGCGAGCCAGGTTTCACACGGCCGTCTTTTTCGAAACCCATGCTGATTCCTACAGAGTAGATTTCTAGTCTCCAGGAAAGTCATTATACTCGAACATAATACGTGTTCCAAAATTCTACAACTGATCGATGTTAGAGATATAGGTCTATAGTTCTGCACATTTGTTCGACGTCCCTTCTTGAAAACGGGGATGACCTGTGCCCTTTCCCAATCCTTTCGAACGCTACGCTCTTCTAGAGGCCTACGGTACACCGCTGCAAGAAGGGGGGCAAGTTCCTCTGTGTAAAATCAAACTGGTATCCCATCAGGTCCAGCGGCCTTTCCTCTTTCGAGCGATTTTAATTGTTTCTCTATCCCTCTGTCGTCTATTTCGATATCTACCATTTTGTCATCTGTACGACAATCTAGAGAAGCAACTACAGTGCAGTCTTCCTCTGTGAAACAGCTTTGGAAAAACACATTTAGTATTTCGGCCTTTAGTCTGTCATCCTCTGTTTCAGTACCATTTTCGTCACAGAGTGTCTGGACATTTTGTTTTGATCCACCTATCGCTTTGACATAAGACCAAAATTTCTTAGGATTCTCTGCCAAGTCAGTACATAGAACTTTACTTTAGAATTCATTGAATGCCTCTCGCATAGCCCACCTCAAACTACATTTTGTTTCGCGTAATTTTTGTTTGTCTGCAAGGCTTTGGTTAGGTTTATATTTGCTGTGAAGTTCCCTTTGCTTCCGCAGCAGTTTTCTAACTTGGTTGTTGTACCACGCTGGCTCTTTTCCATCTCTTACGATCTTGCTTGGCACATACTCATCTAACGTATATTGTACGATGGTTTTGAACTTTGACCACTGATCCTCAACACTATCTGTACTTGAGACAAAACTTTTGTGTTGAGCTGTCAGGTACTCTGTAATCTGCTTCTTGTCACTTTTGCTAAACAGAAAAATCTTCCTACCTTTTTTAATATTTCTATTTACGGCTGAAATCATCGATGCCGTAACAGCTTTATGATCGCTGATTCCCTGTTCTGCGTTAACTGTTTCAAATAGTTCAGGTCTGTTTATCACCAGAAGGTCTAATATGTTATCGGCACGAGTCGGTTCTCTGTTTAATTGCTCAAGGTAGTTTTCAGATAAAGCACTTAAAAAAATTTTACTGGATTCTTTGTCCCTGCCACCCATTATGAACGTTTGAGTCTCCCAGTCTATATCCGGCAAATTAAAATCTCCACCCAGAACTATAACATGGTGGGGAAATCTACTCGAAATATTTTCCAAATTATCCTTCAGGTGCTCAGCCACAACAGCTGCTGAGCCAGGGGGCCTATAGAGACATCCAATTACCATGTCTGAGCCTGCTTTAACCGCGACCTTCACCCAAATCATTTCACATTTCGGATCTCCGTCAATTTCCTTCGATACTATTGCACTTCTTATCGCTATAAACATGCCTCCCCCTTCACTGTCCAGCCTGTCTCTGCGGTATACATTCCAATCTGAGTTTAGGATTTCATTACTGTTTATGTCTGGTTTCAGCCAACTTTCTGTCCCTAGTACTATATGGGCGTTGTGACCGTTTATTAATGAGAGCAGTTCTGGGACCTTTCTATAGACGCTCCTGCAGTTTACTATTAGCACATTAATATTGTTATTCCCTGTTGCATTTTGCCTACTCCTACCTTGCCGCGTCTCAGGAGGCGTCTTGTCGGGCCTAGGGAGGGAATTCTCTAACCTAAAAAACCCCCATGTGCACTCCACACGTACTCCGCTACCCTTGTAGCCGCTTCCGGCGTGTAGTGCACGCCTGACCTATTCAGGGGGACCCTACATTTCTCCACCCGATAGCGGAGGTCGAGAAATTTGCACCCCAGATCTCTGCAGAATCATCTGAGCCTCTGGTTTAAGCCTTCCACTCGGCTCCAAACCAGAGGACCATGATCGGTTCTGGGAACGATACTACAAATAGTTAGCTCTGATTCCACCCCGTGAGCGAGGCTTTCCGCCTTCACCAATTCCGCCAACCGCCTGTACGAACCGAGGATGACCTCTGAACCCAGACAGCAGGAGTCATTGGTACCGACATGAGCAACAATTTGCAGTCGGGTGCACCCAGTGCTCTCTATTGCCGCTGGCAGGGCCTCCTCCACATCTCGGATGAGACCTCCCGGCAAGCAGACAGAGTGAACAATGGCCTTCTTCCCCAACCTTTCCACTATTTCCCTAAGGGGCTCCATCACCCGCCTAACGTTGGAGCTCCCAATAACTAATAAACCCCTCCCCCCGTGTGCCTGCTCGTACCTTGCTGAAGGAGCAGCCACATGTCCACTCACAGGCAGAGCGGGCGATGCCACACGGCCAGCCTCCACATTTACCCTCCGCCTCGTGCGCCGCGAACGCCACTGAACCCGCAACTCCTCTTGGGGAGAGGGTGGCCCAACCGCACCCAGTACCTGCGAAGATGTCCCAACAGCAGGGACAGTGGGTGAAGCATGTAACACCTGGGGTGTACCATGCGACGTACCAGACTCCCCACTGCCGCTACACTCCGAGGCAGCAGCCTGTAGACGGCTGACGGTGGCCATCAACACGCTCAGCTGTTCGCGAACAGTGGCCAGCTCCTCCTGCGTCCGTACACAGCAGTCACACATCCTATCCATCCTAAGGAATCAATTTACTGTAGAGTGTTAATCAACTTTTAACTAGACTGCTAATTCACTAAAGGCGGCTGATTGTTGACTAAACTGTGATTGCTAGCCACTTCTTGTAGAAAACAATGAAAATAGCATTACCTGTCTCTGGACTGTATTGAAAACAAACACTAGTACTACTGGCACTATGGTTGACTAAGAGGACTCTCTCTGACTATTCAAAACAAACATGAAATCTGTGGAACACTATTACTAGCACTCGACAATTAAAGCTTCCTAAAAGCAAAAAATTGCACATTATGAATAATTTCGGAACAATCAAAAACTGCAGCTTACAAGTGTCTAAAATTCACAGCTACGCAAGAGAACTGCTATGCCTCCTTTAAGCACCTGAAACTATGTTAAACCTACAGATACTCCAAGGTCGTATTACAAAGAAGGTGTTTTATCACATAAAACTGAATTGAACCTTCTGATGAATCATACAGTGAGAAATCAGAGCACGAGGAGGACACCTTTTGAACACACTTAAGCAGATCAATTATGGCATCAAGATCAATGTTCCGAGCCACATTTGGCAACTGCATTTAAGGCTGCATGCACAGCAGTGACAGAAGTTATGGGACAGTGATATGAACATATACAGATGTCGGTAGTATTACATACACAAGGTATCAGAGGACACTCCATTGGCAGAACTGTTATTTGAACTGAGGTGATTCATGTGAGAAGGTGTTTGACATGATTATGGCTACATGACAGGAACTAACAGACTAACAAACTTTGAATGTGAAATGGTAGTTGGAGCTAAACGGATTGGATATTCCATTTTGGAAATAATTATAGAATTCAAATTCTGCAATCCACAGTGTCAAGAGCATCCCAAGAATGCCAAATTTCCAGCATTACCTCTCAACCATGAATAATGCAGTGGCCGACGGCCTTCACTTAAAAACAAAGAGCAGTGGTGTTTGTATAGAGTCTTTAGTACTAACAGACAAGCAACACTTTGTGAAGTAAGCACAGAAATCAATGTGGGACCTACAATAAACATATCTATTAGGACAGTGCGACAAAATTTGATATTAATGGGCTATGGTAGCAGACGCCAGACGCAAGAGCCTTTGCTAACAGCATGACATCGCCTGCAGCACCTCTCCTGGGCTCATGACCATATCAGCTAGACCATACACGACTGGAAAACTATGGCCTGATCACATGAGTCCCAATTTCAGTTGGTAGGTGCTGATAGCAGGGTTCATGTGTGGTGCAGATCCCACGAAGCCATAGACCCAAGTTGTCAATCAGGCACAGTGCAAGCTCGTGGTGGCTCTATAAAGGTCAGCTGGGTTTACATGAGTCACACTGGAAATGGTTACGTTCCGCTACTTGGATACATCTGCAGCCATTCATGGCCTTCATGTTTCCAAACAACAACTCTGTTTAGCGCCTGAAAACCTCAAACCACACACACACACACACACACACACACAAGAACATTCTGGACAATTCAGTGGAACGATTTGGACACCCAGATCACCCAACATGAATCCTGTCAAACATTTATGGTACATAATTGAGAGGTCTGCTTGTGCACAAAATCCTGCACTGGCAACTCTTCCACATTTACAGACAACTATAGAGACAGCATGACTCAATACTTCTGTATGAGACTTCCAACGACTTGTTGAGTCCTTGCCACAGCGAGCTGCTGCACTATGCCAGATAAAAGGAGGTCCAACACAATGTTAGGATATATCTCACAATTTCAGTGTATAATGTATATGCAGTCCGAAGTATATATAGTTGATGGAAAAGGCAACACTGTCTCTTCAGGTCCTTAATATTTCCAGTAAGTATACAGCATACAAACTTGTGAGCTAACAATAGAGTTAACTGCGTAAACACAATCTATCAGCTGAGAACATACGCAGATTTATCTTTATAAACTTGCTCTTTTTCTTTGATAAATTACTTGTGAAATAAATAGATATTAAGAGATTAGTGGTAAATGAACAAACTCTACTTAGTATAACTGGAGGAAGCAACAGGTCTACTGCAAAATTTGCTATGCCTGTTTAGACAGTGTAAGCACAAAAATAATATGGCAGTTTAGTAGCACTCAATTTTAAAACAATATACAGAATTAGAATCTGACTGCTGCTGCCTTTCACTAATGACTCGTCTAATGTCCATGAAGGCTGTACTTCATGATGAGATCCACAGTACATAATGGATGGATGGTTAGATGGACAAATGGAATGCAGGAGACTTCAAACGACTTGCTGAGTCCATGTCACATTGGGTTGCTGCACTAAGTCAGGCAAAAAGAGGTCCGACACTGTTAGAAGGTATCCCATAATTTTTGTCACCTCAGTGTATGATGTAGAGGCAGTCCAGTGTATGATATGGAACCTTCAGATCTATCTTGGATCACCGTGTTGTCCTAATGTAGTCATTTGCATAAAAGTGAAGCAGAACTGGCAAGGGAACGACAAATCACCAAACCAGCTTTAAATTTAGCATGCGTCATAGCAACACAAATGAACAACATTCATAGCTCTAAATCAATCAGTACAGGAATCATAATGTTCGCAGCACTAACATATACAAATGGTGACAGGTATGAATGTTGCCGAGTCCTGCAGGTGCAGTATTACACAATGTATGTAACTATGAATGAAAAACTGGTGCTGACACAGTTGGCAACCACCATTTGCAACCTTTGCCTGGCCTGCACATGATGATTAATTACCCTACAAGCATGCAGGACTTGGATACAAATGTGGTTTGGTACCAGTTACCATAGCTGAAATGCTTCCACGATTATGTCAGGCTGTGGGAAGCATTTTCAGTTACCAAAATACCTATATTTCTGGAAGCAACACTCAGTCTGCTAACTCAGATCACAGTAATATCTTGTAATGACAGAAGTTAGAATAAAAGCAAACAATGGTAAATCCAAGCTGGAATGTAACAATATGTGTGTGTATTGTTGACAAAGGCCATTGGTCAAAAGCTTTATGTGAGAAACTCTTTTTGTTGTGCCTATCTGCAACTCAGCATCTCCGCTATATGAGAAGTCAGAATAAAACTTTTCAGTCATAATAAATGTTTTACACTTCCCAAGCAGTAAAGAAGTCGCGTCAGCTTAACTGACCCACTAACAGACAAAAGCGGACAGACAAATAGGTGATAAGACTGTCAAATCCTAATGAACTTTAACATATCTAACTCCTTAGAAGGGCATTCTGTCCGAACAGAGGTTTTTTTTAAAAAGAGAGTGCATGTTTACACAGAAAATTTCCTAAGAGTTTTAACCTTGCTCTAACAAAATAGTTGGTGCCCTATACTGTATTCAAGATTAAACAGCTCCCACTCTCGGCCCTTATGTACGTGGCAGTAAAGTAGATGTCCTGTATGGCTTTCTTTTTCAGGTTATTAGTAGAAATGGTAAACTGCTCTCACTGTTTCACCTAATTTGTGCACTGTGTCTAATATGTGAATTTTCAGTTCCAATACACGAATACAATTTTAAATGTCAGAACTGTACGCTAAAGTGAATGTCAAAGGGAAAAACCTATTGCAGAACTTCTAGTTCTCAAATTACAAAAAAAAATACAATGTAATGACTATGTAGTCTCTAAATGATTTTAGTATGAGCCCATTCTCATGTTTGCTAATGTGGTGTCTAAAGGGACTGTACAGGTTTATTACAAATGATTGAAGCGATTTCACAGCTCTACAATAACTTTATTATTTGAGATATTTTCACAATGCTTTGCACACACATACAAAAACTCAAAAAGTTTTTTTAGGCATTCACAAATGTTCGATATGTGCCCCTTTAGTGATTCGGCAGACATCAAGCCGATAATCAAGTTCCTCCCACACTCGGCGCAGCATGTCCCCATCAATGAGTTCGAAAGCATCATTGATGCGAGCTCGCAGTTCTGGCACGTTTCTTGGTAGAGGAGGTTTAAACACTGAATCTTTCACATAACCCCACAGAAAGAAATCGCATGGGGTTAAGTCGGGAGAGCGTGGAGGCCATGACATGAATTGCTGATCATGATCTCCACCACGACCGATCCATCGGTTTGTAGCAATTGTAAATGGTAAGGCTTCTGATTTAGCCTTTTCCATAAGATTTTCCAAACCGTCGGCTGTGGTACGTTTAGCTTCCTGCTTGCTTTATTCGTCGACTTCTGCGGGCTATGCGTGAAACTTGCCCGCACGCGTTCAACCGTTTCTTCGCTCACTGCAGGCCGACCCGTTGATTTCCCCTTACAGAGGCATCCAGAAGCTTTAAACTGCACATACCATCGCCGAATGGAGTTAGCAGTGGGTGGATCTTTGTTGAACTTTGTCCTGAAGTGTCGTTGCAATGTTATGACTGACTGATGTGAGTGCATTTCAAGCACGACATACGCTTTCTCGGCTCCTGTCGCCATTTTGTCTCACTGCGCTCTCGAGCGCTCTGGCGGCAGAAACCTGAAGTGCGGCTTCAGCCGAACAAAACTTTATGAGTTTTTCTACGTATCTGTAGTGTGTCGTGACCATATGTCAATGAATGGAGCTACAGTGAATTTATGAAATCGCTTCAATCATTTGTAATAGCCCTGTATTTATAAAATAAGAGAAGAAGATTTCATACACATTCATAAAACCATTACACAATCTCTCCAACTCGCATAACATTGATGATTGGGAACATTTTAAACTTCTATTGTGTGTGACAGACATAGTAACTGCAGTAAGAACAGGCATAGAAGCTAAATGCAAGAGCATTCTGTACTTTCTGTTTCATGTTAGAAGCTTTAATGTTGGATTATTCTCCTCTTAATGATAAAATTCAGACAAGAATCAAAATCTCCCTACTAGGTGCTCAGCAGTCTTCCGCAGTTTCCCTTTTTTCCTTTTCTTCCACTAGTGCAATAAGAAATATTATACTCTCACATAACAGCAAAACTTGTAACCCATAGCGAAATTATTCCATAAGCAAAATGTAGCTTTAACAATCAGCCTTTTTCACATGGACAGAATAGTCACACTAACAAATCAAAACAAAACACACTAAAAATACTGTAAGGTAACTCTTAAAAATAATTAGTAATTTAAAAGTAGTGTGCAAAGACTCACTGAACGCCCCATCCATTGTCAAGTGAAATATGTAACTATCTCGGTTGGTGCAATAAATAAGACCAAGTCTGCGAGGCTCATTCTTCCACACAACGCCTATTACTCCTTCTCCATCTGGTGTCCAGATTACTTGACCAGGTGAAAAATGTGATGGTACTCCTTCCAAAATTTGTATCTTATCTGTTTTTGTGTCACAAATACTAACTACTGGTTGGTGCTTGCCGACCAGCTGTTCACCCCAGTCTGGACGGAAAAGATATTCTTCACCCTGAAAGCAAAAGTTATGATTTCACTTTCAGATAGCCACATATTTAATGTTTACATGGTGTTGTGAAATAGCAGTGTTTTGTGTCCGGAAGTTTCTTTTCTGATAAATGAAAATTTTTTCTTAAATATTAGTACGTACTGTGTGCTTCATTTTACAATTGAAGAAATGAAACAGATTCTAACTATGTTAGATGAAAAATCTAAAGTTTAGTATACAAGCCTCTCTGTATCTAGGTTCTCCAACACTTTGTATCAATGGCGAGTTCATTCATCAATTTCAAACTTCAAAAAACCAGAAAACACAATGGGCATATGAGAATTGTGTACACGAAAATAGACAGCTGCCAGAAATGGTCTTTCCTGACATTAATAAGTGATTAAATTAATCCAAGCATCTGCCATTTAGGCCAGAAAAGGAAGTATTCATGACAAAATAACTTAAGTAGCGTAAGAGAGCCCATTTTAAATAAACAGAATCAGATTCTAGAAACAATTTGCTATGGTAGTGGAAAAAATATAAGAATGGAAAGTGAATGGCAACCACACAAGTTGTAAATATATTAATTCCTGAGAAATTCTCAGGGGAAAAAAATTAGCTCAACTGCTGACTAATATTATGTGAATGCCTGGAAGAACAAACATCACATGGAATCTGCAGCTGTGATACATATTATGTATGTTGAAGGTGGAGGGGGAGGAAGCAGATGAAATGAAAGGAACTATTCATGTCAGCTGCATCTGGACTTTATGCAGAATCATCAGTGATGAGTGAAAATGTGTGCCAGACTGTGATTCAAACCTGAGATCTCCTTCTTATTAGGCAGTTGCATTAACCAATGAGCCATCTGGACACAGTGTTTATTGCAATTGCGTGAACTATCTCAGAATGCCTCCCGGCCAACTCACATTCCCATCGAGCACTTTCCCATCTACAATCCCCAAACACGTCCGCCATGCTTGCTACTTTGATGTTCTCGCAGGTAGACAAACAATATTGCGCATCCTCACTGAAGGTGGTGGATTCACTGCCCATCAAGGCACATCAATTATATGAATGTGTGGTATATGTTCTTTCAGGGAAATGAATCAACCACTTTCAGTGCAGATGAACAATATTGTTTGACCTCAAGTGAGAATCTTAAAGTAAAGAGCATGGGGGATAAAGATGGGGACTGCGGATAGGTGCTGCTAGTTGGGAGTGTGGGTCGGCCAGGAGATGTGCCGAGACAGTCTGCGCAACTGCAATAAACACTGTGTTGAGATGGCAAAGTAGTTAATGCAACTCCCTACAAAGCAGGAGACCCCAGGTTCAAATCCCGGTTTGTAACATTTTCACTCAGAGCTGCTGATTCCATATAAAGTCTTGAAGCAGCTGACATCAACAGTTTCTTCCCTTCCCTTCCTCTCCCTCCTCTTTCAACTTAAAATGAAATGATGAAGATATCACTGCACTTGAGCACCACATACATCTTAAGCTCTCATCTTACAGACTGATGACCTCAGAAGTTAAGTCCCATAGTGCTCAGAGCCATTTGAGCTCTTATCTTATATGTTATTCTCATGATTCTTATGTAACACATACAACACAGGCAGAATTTTTACAAAGGTTATGCCTCTATACTGTTCCTTACATTTAATCAAACAGTGTTTATGACAACTTTACTTCATTTCTTGCAAATATTCCCATTCTAAGTCTCATGTTGCTGCTGTAAGTTGTATCAACTGTACCAACTTGAAACAAACCTAGCAATGTGCCTGAATTTTTCCAGTGTCATCCTTCAGGTCAAGTTGATAACAACCTTAAATACCATAGCACTCTTATAGAACAGGTCACACTACAATGTCACATGTGGTTTTCTTCACACATTAATACTATTCTTTCCCAGAAGTCTTCCCAATAAATCTTAACCTCTCTCTTGTCTTTTTTTTTCTACTACTGGTTTTACAAGTTCATTCCAATTCATATCACTATATAGTGTTACCCGTAAGTAAACAACATAATAGGTCCCAGAATTTTACAACTAATGCTGTAATCTGACACTGTTGGCTAACTCCTTCAGCATAACAAGTACAATTACTGTCTAACTCAATCTGTATTTCCATACAATTATCCAGCTAAGATCCTTTCCTGAAAACAGGTTCATCACTGAACCATTAGTGCTGCTAACTGTAAAAGTCATGCCAAAATGCAAATAGAAAACTGATGTATCAATATGTGTAACACTGCCCACATATGCAGCAGGAACACAGCTGGTTATAACCATTCCTGTAGAGAGCAAATAGACCACTCGGCAGTGGTATCTTCCTCAATTGCTATTTTCTGACTCGCCACTGCCAGTGCACCTAACCCTACAGAAGCAGGCGACATGCACCTGTACATTCAGCACTTTCTGTAATATTCTGCACAGCATGCTGTTATATCAAATATAATTTCTGGGCTATTTGTACAGTGGCAGTGCTATTTTCCCATACAATCTTTTTCTGTTTCTCTGGAACATCAGGAGTCGCATTTACATGTTCTCAAGTCTGGCCTCCACACTTACACAAATACCTTCTCAAGGCAGCAATTTTGTAACCATTTTCACAAGCTTGTATATGTAACCTTGCTTCAAAACAATGACAAGTGCAATCCTGTAACTATCACTCTCTGAGCATCCAAACATGGATACATCCGTCATGATGCTGCAGACAATCCAATAAGATGATATTGTGACACTCTTGTGTCCGGCATGCGTGTGTCTGATACTGTGACAGGAAGCTCCACTCACATTCGCTGTTCTAACAGTCTGTGACACTTCAAACACTTCGGAAAATTTAGTTTCTCCTGTCAGGGTGTATACATGGACAAGGAAAAAAAAAATCCCCGGATTTTTCCCGGATTTCTCGGTTGAAAATACACTTTCTCCCGGGTGAAAAGACATTTTTCCCCGTGTTATGTGAAAGTATACTCTTCCTCGGCACTGTAAAACTTATCAGTCTTTTGAATGTTTATGGTTTTATACGCCGATGTAGAATTTCCCGTAGAAAACGAAACTTATGGGGGGGAAACACGTTTTGAAAGATCTCTGATGTGCAGCAGCAACATGTACGCTACATATTTTCGTGTTACGAAGATATAAATTCGAATTCCGCCAAACGCCGCATGTTACTTTCCAAGGCATTGAAATCAAGATTGCGACGCACTTTTGTAAGCCAGTCATAGCTTATGTCATGTGATCTCGCCAACTGATGACAGCATAGGACACATTATGTAGTCAGCCAACAGCAAGATCACTCTTAATTAGCGCGAACACACAAATAAGAAAAGTGGATGGTTTAAATTAATATTCATAGTGTTGCTACAAGAAAAACAGAGGTTTCACATATAACCGTAGTCTCGAAGATGCAAGAGAAGCTAAGCTTCCACATATAGTGTTGATCGTTTTTGCGCGTGTTACACTTTAAGATATATCACACAAATGAGCCAGTAAAATTTTTAATAACGACGTAAATGTCTGATCGTCTGGGTTCGAAATTATTCTAGATGGTCGTCCTCAAAGAGTTGATTTTTAATTGAGAGTCAAACGCTCTGTGATTTAAGAAATTCAGTGTACATTCTCGCATATAGTTCATCTTGTGTAAAAGGAAATTTACTTTGAAAGCAACGCTTTTTAAACCATCATCCGCAATGTTTTCCCGTGACATGTTAGAAACTGATTGGTTTCAGCAGTTGCCAGAGAGCGCCAGATAACAGGCGCCACCGCTCTTGCGTAGCTACGATGACGCAGGAAGTCCGTATGTTCGTACGTGTAAAACATTAAAAGATCGTGCACTATGTCACAAAAGAAACAAGACATCAGAGGACACTTGAAGTTCATCGGAATTTCGTGAACCATACTAAAATGCATAATTGGGCTTAAAGTGCACATTCGTATGTCCAGATTCGGATGTAAATTTTCTTGGGTACCAGTACTGTATTATCTCATGTTTGGTTCTTTATTATGCCATAATGCCATGCGAGCTAGAAGATGGCAAACGTGCACTTGAAATGCAGCAAACAGTTGAAACTAGCCAACAGTGTGAAATTAAACACTTCGTTTCAAATAAATTGACTGCCTCAGCGCAAAAGATTAATAAAAGCCAAATCTCTTTAGCAAAGCGACAAAAATAACTTCATTGTTCTTCAAGGTGATTAATGCTTGACTGTCAGAAACGTGGAAATAAAATCTGAAAATAACATATTTTAGCCTTCCGTAATTATGCGAACGTATTTTAATTCATTTGATAGCTCCCGGCCACATAAATCCGTTTTGTTTTAATTTGATGTGAGAGTAATAAATGAAGAGGAAACAGCAAAATCACTAAACGTAAACACAGGTCACGTGGAGACTACCCACCTCCCTACCACAACTCAGACTGCTCTGTGCATCAGCCCCGGATCTACGATATTTCCGAATCGAGGCAATACTAGATAGTGGCGCCCAGCCACATATCCGTAGCCAGAAGCGGGAGAAGGTACTACCCATATGCTACTCAACAGCGCATGCACAAGAGCCCGCCCGCAACTGCTCAAACAAATCTAACGTAAACAGCTGTTACGTCACGCTTCTCGGAGGCAATTTTTCGTTATGAATTATTGCATAGTCTTTCTAAAGCCTTTGCTGTTGGCAGACGCTTGTATGAGCACTATGTTTTGTTGTTGTATATGGGGATTTCCTTTGCGAAAGTTTTATTTTCGTTTATTCGTCCTCTTGTTAATGTTTTGTTGCCGCAGTATTATCCTGCAGACGTGGGTTGTAGTAAAATCCTTTGTTGGTGTGTTGGTTCATACCAGTCAAAATCACAAAAATTTGACTGAAAACTAAAACAATGAAACATTCCCGGAATTCTAAAAAATTCCCGGGTTTTTCCCTGTTTCCTCCCGGATGAAAAAATTCCCGGGTTTCTCCCGGATCTCCCGGTTGTCCCGGGTCGTATACACCCTGCCTGTTTTTATAATGCTGACCACAATTTTGGCCTCTTGTATGTTAAATGTCAATTAAAAATCTCTTCTAAATTCAGTTTTTGATTGCATTCTTTTATTACAATCCTTATAATTATTCTAATTATTGAAATAATTGATCCCCAATTTGACACAAAAAAATTGCAGTCACCCGCCATTGGAAGTGTAACAGAATTCTTATTACTGGAAGTGTGCTTAGTGCCCAAATAGTGCCTGGATTTATTCAACTCACCCACAAACTGTCTCACATTTAAATTGTGGATTGCATGAGTATTCCACCAAGAACTATTACTGTTTGGTTTGCGAACTAATAGACAACTTTCATTTGTTGTTATGGAAGCTAAATTGTTGACCCTAAATGAGGGTTATAGCATTGGCAACAAGAAGGTTGCTGTTTTGGTTCACCTAGCACACCGTGGAGGCCAGATTTCTAAGCCTTTGGCAGTAACATTAAACCATCATCAGGACTTGACCAAGCAATGAACTAGTTCACCTTTGCAGCAGTCACAGTCGCTGTCTGCTAAATCGACATTTTAGCCATTTAACAAGGCTGAGGAATACTGGTAAGTACATCAAAAACACCTCATGCTGCATTCTCAGGCAAGTCAGGTTAAACACCTAAATCACCAACTGAACTTTTCGCTGGATACATATCCTATGTTATATCACTTGATTGAAAAGTTAGCCCTGTCATCTGAGCCATCTGTGTTACAATTGTATGACATTCTTTTTATTGTCCATGCATTTTTGCAATAAAATGCACGTAGCAACAACAAGACCAAAATTCTCACAAGTTCGAAAGATGAAAACTGTCATTTATGCATCTTGGATTGAGGATTTGAAGGAGCTGAGTTCGAAATGCAAGTTCATATGCGAGTGTAGTAAATCACACAAAGAAAGTTTAATTTGTATTTTAGTGGTAAGCTTAAGCCCAGATAAGAAATTCCACAAACAAGCTTTAAGACAGTCTGATCCATCTCTAGCCGAGGTTCTGCGAATTGCATATGCATTTGAAATACTACAAGCAGCACAACAAACTTTTTCAGCAGTCTGACATTCCACATGTGGCTCAGAGTCATGATGATTCAGTGCAGCAGTTTCTGTAACAGACTCTAAAGAGGTAAATTTCCATTCAGCAGCTGCTATCCCACCGCATTCTCCACAATCTCTGAGCTAGTGCCAGGGGTCATTTGTGGCAATCTACTTCATTTCCAAGTTGCATTATGAGGACAACTGTTATAAATGTTTACATAGATGTCATACTGCAGAAGTAAGTCATAGCATGGCAGGCACCAGCCATCAGCTGCAGCTAATACAAATCAATAACATTTCAGGTAGTGATCAGGTGCTGGCACTGTGTAAAATTTTGTTGCGGACAACCGTATAGGACATTACAGTGACTTTTCTTTTAAATACTACCACATAAATGTCAGTTATAAAAATTATATATATGTAAGTGTAACTGCTCCCTTGCTCTGTGAAGTACAAGATGCCCCTTCTAGGGTGCAACTGACAGTCACAATCAGGTGTCTCAGACATTATCATTTTTGCTGTGGTGTATCTGTCAGTCAAGAACATATTTGGTCTTGATGAAGATTCCACTATCACATTTTCATTGCATAATGCAGTGCATTCCCTCAGATCGTCAGTATCCTGTGCTGCTACTGACACAATTCGTAAGCAGTTTGCAGTACAGTTTGAACTGTGTTTGGGGAAAGAAACTGACTCTCAGGTCCACTCTGTCTTAAAGCTGACAGGAAGTCCGAGATTCTGCAAAGCAATTCCACTGGCCATTAAGGATGAGATTACAACTGAACTAGATGCAACAGAAAAACAACAAGTTTTGTCCCTTGCTTCCCAATTAGTGGTGTTCAGGAAACCTGGGTGTCTCTTTGGTCATGTGGAAACTTTACGCAAACCATAAAGGCTCACAAGGACTTTATTTTCATCCTTTGTCTTGTTGAGATGAAATCTTTTCTAAACGTTCAGAAGATAAAACTATTTTCAGAAATCGATCTCGCAAAAGCATATTTTCAGTTGCCTCTTGACGAAGACTCATGGCTGGTATAAGTCTTGAATGCACCATTCAGACTGTATCAATATAATAGATGGGCTTTTGGCATGACTAGCGGTCCCATCATATTCCAGAGGTCTCCAGAACACATTTTTGCACGTATTCTGGTCACTGATCATACAAGATGAACACCTTCACAATCTCTGTCTGGTTTTTGCTGTCCTTGCACAGAAAATCCTTAATTTAACTTTACCAAATGCACCCTCCTTCCATTAGCTGTCACTTACTTATGTTTTATTCACAGTGAAGAGGACCTTTGGACCACCACAGAGTATGGAGAGGCTATTCAGAATATGCATATGCCTAAATGTGTTGAGACTTTCAGGTATTTCTTGAAAAAGTGAATTACTATGTGTGATTTATTCCCCAAGCAGCCTCCATGCCCCTCCCATTAAATTGTCTTTGTAAAAAGGAAGTCCCTTTTTAATGGTTCAAAGAGTGCCACTGGGGTTTTCCCCATTTAAAATCAGCCCTCCAATCACTATCTACCTTGTGATTTACCAGCCCCACTTGCTGTTGGTGCCAGTGGCACAGTCATCGTCACACAGCCTCAAGCCTTTTCTCCCTCAGAAGTAAAGAGGGCAATAGCTCGGGATCATTATTCTGAAGTCACAAAGGAAGTGTTGAGCATCATCTTTGTTGTCCATAAATTTTGCATTTTTTGTTTGGTCACAAACTCCATCTTATCAATCAACTACAAACCACTTATGTCACTTTTTGTTCCCAAAGCTAAACTGTCACAGTATGCAGTGCATCACTCTTCTCAATAGACTTGACATCTGACATATTTCCAGTACCCTTTCCATTATCCCATTTTTACTAAAACAGGATGCACTGTCTCACCTTCAAGCAGGTCTAGATCCTGAATCAGAGAACCAGGAAACAATTTATTTTGAGCTCAAAAGTCAATTGGAGCGATCATTCAACGAATTCCTTATAAATTTTTAGGGCATTGCTACACTATTTATGCATAACCTGCTTCTTCAATGGATCCTGCAGTATGTCCAGTCATGTTGGCCTCCCAAGCTATCAAGCGCAGACACACGAGCTTTGGTGTTTCTTTCAGCAACGCCATTAACTTCAGGTTTACTCTTCACTGAAGACGAACAACAATGCCAGTTGGTTGTATTGTCCTCCTTGCAACATTAGGTGCTTCAGCCCATGCATCAATCGCACTAAGGTATTTGAAGGAGGAAGCAACAGACATGCCACTAAATCTTGTACTGTTGAGGATATTGTATGGGTGGCGTGACAGTGTGCCTTTTGCCCAGCACACTGGCCAGTCCATCCCAATCATTCTTGCCATGGCCAAGGCCAAGGCAGTTATGGGACAGAGTTCATGCCAACTTCACAGGCTTTTTCTTGGTGTACATGAAGTTAATAACAGTAGCATCCACCTCCCATCACAGTAGCATCCACCTCCCACTTCCCATACATATCCATTTCCAGCAGATAACAATGCTGGCTTCTGTGGGAAGCTGGGACTAGATCATCACAACAGAGAGTTTATCCCACACACTGATGACCAACAACAGTCCCCACAGCAATCAGTTTCAAAAAGTTTAGCACCCACAGTGGAATTAGACCTGTTAACACACTTTCTTTCCATCAACCTCAAATAGTCCGGCGGGCTGACAGAGAGGTTTGCTCACAATTAAACAGAGTGAATGCTGAAAGTCTTATTGTCAATAGTCAAGGCCTCGTGGAGCTCCTTCTTGAGTGCCCTTACAGGATGCTTCTGGATCTCCTGTGTGCATCCCTGGAACACAAACACACACGCAACCCTGTAATTTTATTGGCCCCAGTGTGGGCACACATAGTTAAGTGGAATGGATCCAAGGTCTTTGGCAAAACAGCAGGGGTCCCATGTGGTCTTTGTGGTGGAATGCTGCACCAGCACCACAGCCAGCTCCGGTTGCTGCACCCTGGTGCATGGGCGCCCTGATCGGGGAGTCCACTGCTGCCACTAAACCGTAAGGCTCCCTCGATTTCCAGGTCGCAGAGGATGGCCACCTGGTCCTCCCTGCATATTGTGAGACCCACCCAAGGACATCAATATGGCTTAGAAGACTTTTGAATTACCGGACCTGCTTCGCCCAGCAGGGATGCCTCCACTCCCATCAGTCTCCAGGCGTACGCAAGAAGCTCCATATCCAGTACTACTAGTCCTGGCAGCCTTCCAGGAGCCTTCTGTCTTGACTTCACCCAGCTCCCCACCGTTTTTGCCATATCGTCCTTCCCTACACTGCCACTACATGTCAGCTCCAGGAGGGAGGGATTTAGTTGACCTGTCGGATGTGTCATTGGAAGATATGGACATAACAATACACTTAACATTGCTCATGTCTGCAAAGAGAACACAGCCGGCACTGCAGGCCAGTCACTTGAACTTCTGTGACGGGCAAATGTAAGGCCAGCTGGCAGTGGTCTCTTCCTCAGTTCCTCTTGTCCTACTCACCTCTACAGTGGACTTAAACAAACTTTGATTACTATAGGGAAAAAACACACACACTGATCCAAGCAGGCACACTGCAATCACAAATAAGCACTATTTCTGGCCACTTTAGACTGATTAAAATGGCCAGAGATAGTGTTCATTCATGACAGCGCTGTGACCGCTTGTGCGAATGTATGCGTGTTTTCCTTTCTTTTCTGAAAAAGGCTTCGGCCAAAAGTTTTGTGTGTAACAGTCTTTTTGTTGTGCCTGTCTGCAGCTCACATGTAATCTTTACAGCAAGTAGCAATCTGTCCTTTTCATAACTGTTGATATTCCAACCTGTACTTCCCATTGTTTGATTATTAAACTCACGCTTATTGTCTAAATAGTTTTTAGGCTTTATTAACTTAATCAGGAACTGTCTCATATTAATTTCTATTGTGGCTCAGATGAATATTCAAGCAAAAACTATTACTGTTATTGTTCTGTGAATTAACACACAATCTAAATTTCTTCAATAAGCACTGATGGCACTACGTGAGGATTATAATACTATCTCATAAATCATTACGTATATTAAAGGCATTCACAGTCTTATTACACTTCCTTGCAGTAAAGCTGAATGTACAGGGTGGTACCAACTGAAAATACTTGCAGTCAGTCACATAGTTGATAAGATACTTCATTTGACTGTGTCTTTGTTTTCAGCTAGCAATGTGGTACAGTGCTGAATGCCTTTTGTAAACCTATGAAGACACTATCTACCTTTATCTTATTATTTTCAGGACACTATGTGCAGCAAGAGAGCCATGTCAGGGTTAAAGGTAAGATAACGGAATTAAATAATTGCTCATTCTTTAAGATCAAAATTACTGCTGAGGAAGAGGAAACCACTTAAGCCTTCACTGAAATGAGACTATTTCAGCCCGTAGGGAAGGAAAATGCCGACACCTCCATCAAGCTTTAAAAAATAAATAAATAAATAAATAAATAAATTCCCCCCCCAGTATATATATATATATATATATATATATATAATTAAAAAGAAAGATGATGAGACTTACCAAACAAAAGCGCTGGCAGGTCGATAGACACACAAACAAACACAAACATACACACAAAAATCTGTAACCAACGGTTGCCTCGTCAGGAAAGAGGGAAGGAGAAGGGAAGACAAAAGGATATGGGTTTTAAGGGAGAGGGTAAGGAGTCATTCCAATCCCGGGAGCGGAAAGACTTACCTTAGGGGGAAAAAGGACAGGTATACACTCGCACACACACACATATCCATCCGCTGACCAATCCATCGTCATTCTTCCGGCGGACAAGGGTTCCACGACTGTGGTACTTGATCGTCGGGAGTACGTGGCTGAGGGACTGTGTCAGCTTTCAGACAACACTACTTACAAAGTTTGCCATGGTAATCCCATTCCTGATGTCCAGGCGGAGCTTCAAGGAATCCTCAGAACCTTAGGCCCCCTACAAAACCTTTCACCTGACTCCATCAACCTCCTGACCCCACCAACACCCCGCACCCCTACCTTCTACCTTCTTCCCAAAATTCACAAACCCAATCATCCCGGCCGTCCCATTGTAGCTGGTTACCAAGCCCCCACAGAACGCATCTCTGCCTACGTAGATCAACACCTTCAACCCATTACATGCAGTCTCCCATCCTTCATCAAAGACACCAACCACTTTCTCGAACGCCTGGAATCCCTACCCAGTCTGTTACCCCCGGAAACCATCCTTGTAACCATTGATGCCACTTCCTTATACACAAATATTCCGCATGTCCAGGGCCTCGCTGCGATGGAGCACTTCCTTTCACGCCGATCACCTGCCGCCCTACCTAAAACCTCTTTCCTCATTACCTTAGCCAGCTTCATCCTGACCCACAACTTCTTCACTTTTGAAGGCCAGACATACCAACAATTAAAGGGAACAGCCATGGGTACCAGGATGGCCCCCTCGTATGCCAACCTATTCATGGGTCGCTTAGAGGAAGCCTTCTTGGTTACCCAGGCCTGCCAACCCAAAGTTTGGTACAGATTTATTGATGACATTTTCATGATCTGGACTCACAGTGAAGAAGAACTCCAGAATTTCCTCTCCAACCTCAACTCCTTTGGTTCCATCAGATTCACCTGGTCCTACTCTAAATCCCATGCCACTTTCCTTGACGTTGACCTCCACCTGTCCAATGGCCAGCTTCACACGTCCGTCCACATCAAACCCACCAACAAGCAACAGTACCTCCATTATGACAGCTGCCACCCATTCCACATCAAACAGTCCCTTCCCTACAGCCTAGGTCTTCGTGGCAAACGAATCTGCTCCAGTCCGGAATCCTTAAATCATTACACCAACAACCTGAAAACAGCTTTTGCATCCCGTAACTACCCTCCCGACCTGGTACAGAAGCAAATAACCAGAGCCACTTCCTCATCTCCTCAACCCGGAACCTTCCACAGAAGAACCCCAAAAGTGCCCCACTTGTGACAGGATACTTTCCGGGACTGGATCAGATTCTGAATGTGACTCTCCAGCAGGGATACGACTTCCTCAAATCCTGCCCTGAAATGAGATCCATCCTTCATGAAATCCTCCCCACTCCACCAAGAGTGTCTTTCCGCCGTCCACCTAACCTTCGTAACCTCTTAGTTCATCCCTATGAAATCCCCAAACAACCTTCCCTACCCTCTGGCTCCTACCCCTGTAACCGCCCCCGGTGTAAAACCTGTCCCATGCACCCTCCCACCACCACCTATTCCAGTCCTGTAACCCGGAAGGTGTACACGATCAAAGGCAGAGCCACGTGTGAAAGCACCCACGTGATTTACCAACTGACCTGCCTACACTGTGAAGCGTTCTATGTGGGAATGACCAGCAACAAACTGTCCATTCGCATGAATGGACACAGGCAGACAGTGTTTGTTGGCAATGAGGATCACCCTGTGGCTAAACATGCCTTGGTGCACGGCCAGCACATCTTGGCACAGTGTTACACCGTCCGGGTTATCTGGATACTTCCCACTAACACCAACCTGTCAGAACTCCGGAGATGGGAACTTGCCCTTCAGCATATCCTCTCTTCTCGCTATCCGCCAGGCCTCAATCTCCGCTAATTTCTAATTTCAATCTGCCGCTGCTCATACCTCACCTGTCTTTCAACATCATCTTTGCCTCTGTACTTCCGTCCCGACTGACATCTCTGCCCAAACTCTTTGCCTTTACAAATGTCTGCTTGTGTCTGTGTATATGCGGATGGATATGTGTGTGTGTGCCCGAGTGTATACCTGTCCTTTTTCCCCCTAAGGTAAGTCTTTCCGCTCCCGGGATTGGTATGACTCCTTACCCTCTCCCTTAAAACCCATATCCTTTTGTCTTCCCTTCTCCTTCCCTCTTTCCTGACGAGGCAACCGTTGGTTGCGAAAGCAGATTTTTGTGTGTATGTTTGTGTGTCTATCGACCTGCCAGCGCTTTTGTTTGGTAAGTCTCATCATCTTTCTTTTTAATTATATTTTTCCCACGTGGAATGTTTCCCTCTATTATATATATATATATATATATATATATATATATATCCTTTTGTCTTTCCCTCTCCTTCCCTCTTTCCTGATGAGGCAACAGTTTGTTGCGAAAGCTAGAATTTTGTGTGTATGTTTGTGTGTCTATCGACCTGCCAGCGCTTTTGTTTGGTAAGTCTCATCATCTTTCTTTTTAAATATATTTTTCCCACGTGGAATGTTTCCCTCTATTATATTCATATATATATATATATATATATATATATTTGCTTTCTATTTCACCTTTATCTCTCCCCATATATTTTTATATTTATTTTCATTTTCATTTCAGCCATGTTACACTTTCCACCTTCTAGTACCATGTCAGCCTCACAACACCTCCACAACGACCACATTAAGTTTTATTTACATTCCCTCCGCAAACATGCCTTCGCCCTAGCCAGATTACACTCTCATATTTTATTTTCTCAGGCTTGTCTGACATTTGGCATCACCCCCAAAGGCCTCACACTTAAAGTTCCCATCTCTGGCTGCAACCCTTCTTTCCATCAGTCCCTATACCAGTTCCAAACTGAACAATCCACTGCACTCACCCACCTAATCCTTCACCTACACATCCACTCAGCCAATCAACACACCCGTCAACTCCTATCCTTAATAAAAGTCCTCAATCTTTCCTCTCCCACATCCACACCGGCTGTTCAGAGCATCCTCCTACAGGCCAACCGCAAATTAGAACAGCATGCCACCCTCCACCTTAAAAAACTATCCAATCTCCTGGTTTCCCACCTCCGGAAAGGCAACTCACTCACCCTTCACAACCTTTCCAGCAAACCTCAACCTCCTCTCATTGCACACAAACCCAGTCTCTCCCATCTACTCAATCTCCCACTTCCAGCTCCACTCCCTCCAAAACCTCAAAATTCCAATCAACACAATCTGGAACCACAACACCCCAACTCAGTAGTTAACCTTTCCTCCAAACCTCTCTCCCAATCCGAAACCACTGTCCTATCCAAAGGCCTCACCTTCAGCCCCACTCCCAGATTTAACCAAACAGCCCTCGTCAAAGATTTACTGTCCTACACCCGTACTCTCTGCTGGAAATATCACTTTGCCACGAAGAAAAATGATCCTAATCCTACTCCTAATGATCCAACTTCCCAAGACACTATCCAAATTGAACCCTGCCTGGAACAGTTCCGTCCTCCGTCACAGCGGGACCCACCTCCTCTTCCTCAAAATCACCCTCTCCTAACCTTCCAGGAATTTCTGACTTCCAGCCTTGCCTCTCAATCCTTCTTAAAAAACCTTAATCCTACTCCCAACATCACCACTGCTGAAGCCCAGGATAACCGTGATCTGAAGGCTGACCAATCCATCGTCATTCTTCCGGCGGACAAGGGTTCCACGACTGTGTTACTTGATCGTCGGGAGTATGTGGCTGAGGGACTCCGTCAGCTTTCAGACAACACTACTTACAAAGTTTGCCAAGGTAATCCCATTCCTGATGTCCAGGCGGAGCTTCAAGGAATCCTCAGAACCTTAGGCCCCCTACAAAACCTTTCACCTGACTCCATCAACCTCCAGACCCCACCAACACCCCGCACCCCTACCTTCTACCTTCTTCCTAAAATTCACAAACCCAATCATCCCGGCCGTCCCATTGTAGCTGGTTACCAAGCCCCCACAGAACGCATCTCTGCCTACGTAGATCAACACCTTCAACCCATTACATGCAGTCTCCCATCCTTCATCAAAGACACCAACCACTTTCTCTAACACCTGGAATCCTTACCCAATCTGTTACCCCTGGAAACCATCCTTGTAACCATTGATGCCACTTCCTTATACACAAATATTCCGCACGTCCAGGGCCTCGCTTCGATGGAGCACTTCCTTTCACGCCGACCACCTGCCACCCTACCTAAAACCTCTTTCCTCATTACCTTAGCCAGCTTCATCCTGACCCACAACTTCTTCACTTTTGAAGGCCAGACATATCAACAATTAAAGGGAACAGCCATGGATACCAGGATGGCCCCCTCGTACGCCAACCTATTCATGGGTCGCTTAGAGGAAGCCTTCTTGGTTACCCAGGCCTGCCAACCCAAAGTTTGGTACAGATTTATTGATGACATTTTCATGATCTGGACTCACAGTGAAGAAGAACTCCAGAATTTCCTCTCCAACCTCAACTCCTTTGGTTCCATCAGATTCACCTGGTCCTACTCTAAATCCCATGCCACTTTCCTTGACGTTGACCTCCACCTGTCCAATGGCCAGCTTCACATGGCCGTCCACATCAAACCCACCAACAAGCAACAGTACCTCCATTATGACAGCTGCCACCCATTCCACATCAAACAGTCCCTTCCCTACAGCCTAGGTCTTCGTGGCAAACGAATCTGCTCCAGTCCGGAATCCTTGAACCATTACACCAACAACCTGAAAACAGCTTTCGCATCCCGTAACTACCCTCCCGACCTGGTACAGAAGCAAATAACCAGAGCCACTTCCTCATCTCCTCAAACCCGGAACCTCCCACAGAAGAACCACAAAAGTGCCCCACTTGTGACAGGATACTTTCTGGGACTGGATCAGATTCAGAATGTGGTTCTCCAGCAGGGATACGACTTCCTCAAATCCTGCCCTGAAATGAGATCCATCCTTCATGAAATCCTCCCTACTCCACCCAGAGTGTCTTTCCGCCGTCCACCTAACCTTCGTAACCTCTTAGTTCATCCCTATGAAATCCCCAAACCACCTTCCCTACCCTCTGGCTCCTACCCTTGTAACTGCCCCCGGTGTAAAACCTGTCCCATGCACCCTCCCGCCACCACCTACTCCAGTCCTGTAACCCGGAAGGTGTACACGATCAAAGGCAGAGCCACGTGTGAAAGCACCCACGTGATTTACCAACTGAACTGCCTACACTGTGAAGCCTTCTATGTGGGAATGACCAGCAACAAACTGTCCATTCGCATGAATGGACACAGGCAGACAGTGTTTGTTGGTAATGAGGATCACCCTGTGGCTAAACATGCCTTGGTGCACGGCCAGCACATCTTGGCACAGTGTTACACCGTCCGGGTTATCTGGATACTTCCCACTAACACCAACCTGTCAGAACTCCGGAGATGGGAACTTGCCCTTCAGCATATCCTCTCTTCTCGCTATCCGCCAGGCCTCAATCTCCGCTATTTTCTAATTTCAATTTGCCGCCGCTCATACCTCACCTGTCTTTCAACAACATCTTTGCCTCTGTACTTCCGCCTCGACTGACATCTCTGCCCAAACTCTTTGCCTTTACAAATGTCTGCTTGTGTCTGTGTATATGCGGATGGATATGTGTGTGTGTGCGCGCGAGTGTATACCTGTCCTTTTTTCCCCCTAAGGTAAGTCTTTCCGCTCCCGGGATTGGAATGACTCCTTACCCTCTCCCTTAAAACCCATATCCTTTCGTCTTTCCCTCTCCTTCCCTCTTTCCTGACGAGGCAACCATTGGTTGCGAAAGCTAGAATTTTGTGTGTATGTTTGTGTTTGTTTGTGTGTCTATCGACCTGCCAGCGCTTTTGTTTGGTAAGTCTCATCATCTTTCTTTTTAGATATATTTTTCCCATGTGAAATGTTTCCCTCTATTATCTAAAAACAAAGATGATGAGACTTCCCAAACAAAATTGCTGGCAGGTCGATAGACACACAAAAGCTTACAGTGGGAGACACCCAAACACTCACCGCCCTGCCCCAACACCAGAGAGAGATTAAAAACCTTAAAACTGAGAATAAAAACCACTTTCCCGGAGGAAACCGAGAACCAGAGAGACCATCCGGGAATCGTCAGCCAACAACAAAGGTAAAGTGTGGGGGAGCCTGTACTCAGCACGCAGAGCCAAAAGAAGGGGGCATTCAACCAAAATGTGGGCCACTGACTGGAAGGCTCCACAACCACATAGTGGGGGTGGCTCATCACGCAAAAAAAAAACCATGGGTCAGCCTGGTATGGCCAATGCGGAGACGACACACTGTGGTCGAGTCCTTTCGGGAGAGGCGAAAGGAAGAATGCCACGGGCCTGGTGTCACCTTAATTGTACGAAGTTTATTAGACAGGGGAGTAGCCTCCCAAGAAGTGGCCCATGACTGTGCGAAGTTGGATTTGATGCAGAAGGGGTTACAAAAAACGAGGGTAATTGACTGCTCCCCCAGCCAAACGATCAGCGAGCTCATTACCCGGGATACCCACATGGCCAGGGACCCAAAGGAAGTCAATGGAACAAGCAGCACGGTGAATATCAGCGAGATGGTCATGGATGGCAGAGACCAAGAGATGGCGCGAAAAACACCGGTCAATAGCAAGAAGGCCACTCATCGAGTCCGTACATAACAAAACGCGGTTGTGTTGGGACTGTTTAATAAAGGTAAGGGCCTGGGAAATTGCCATCAATTCCGCAGTAAACAGCCCACATGTAGGTGGCAGCAGATGATTTTCCGTTCCGACAGAGGACGTGAAGGCATACCCCACATGATCAGCAGATTTAGAGCCATCAGTGAAGAAAACAACAGCATCCCGAAACTCCCATAAAATTTGGCAGAAAACGGAACGGGACACCACCGGGGGGATGGAATCTTTCGGACCTCGCCGGAGATCCATCCGAATTCGAGGCCGAGGAACTAACCAAGGAGGGGTAGAGGGGAGGGAGCGAGGAAGACAGGACAAAGAAGGAAGCTGAAAATCACGGCAAAGAGACGAAAGGCGCAGCCCAACTGGTAAACACGCCCGAGGGCGGTAGTCGGGTGGGCAACGTCCATGGTCTGGGAACAGGATAGAATAGGAAGGATGAGTAGGAGAGGAACGGATACTGAGTGCATAAGACACCAGAAGCTGGACCCGCGGAACAGAAAGGGGGGGGGGGGGGGGGGGATCCCAGCTTCAACCAGGAGACTATCAACAGGGCTAGTAGGGAAGGCACCGGTGGCCAAACGGATACCACGATGGTGGACTGGATCCAGCACGTGCAGTGTGGAAGGAGCAGCTGAACCATAAACTTGACAACCATAGTCCAAGCGAGACAGAACTAGAGCACGATAAAGACGGAGGAGGAGGGAACAGTCCGCACCCCAAGAGGAGTGGGCAAGGAAGCGAAGGACATTGAGTTTACGGAAACATCCTACCTTCAGGAGTCTGATATGGGGCAACCAAGTGAGCTTGTTGTCGAAAAGAAGACCCAGGAAACGAAACTGTGGGACCACAGGCAATCGTTGTGCATCGAGATAGAGCTCTGGATCAGGGTGGATCGTAGTATGGCGACAGAAGTGGACCACCCGCGATTTTGAAGGAGAGAATTGAAACCCGTGTGAGAGGGTCCATGCAGAGGCACGCCGTATAGCTACCTGGAGCTGCCGTTCCGCAAATGCCATTGAGGAGGAACTAACCCAAATGCAGAAATCATCCACATACAGGGCAGGGGCGACCGATGGACCGACAGAGGCCACAAGTCCATCGATAGCAATGAGGAAAAGAAGGACACTCAAAACAGAACCCTGTGGGATGCCCGTCTCCTGGGTCCGTGGAGAACTAAAAGCAGTACCAACTCTGACTCTGAATGACCGATGGATCAGGAACTGGTGGATAAAAATCGGGAGTGGGCCCCAAAGACCCCACTGATGAAGGGTAAGTAAGATGTGATGGCGCCAGGCCGTGTCATAGGCCTTGCGAAGGTCAAAAAACACTGCAACCAAATGGCAGCGCTGGGAAAAAGCCTGCCGGACTGCAGATTCCAAGCGGAGTAAATGATCGATTGGAGACCGTCCCTCTCAAAAGCCACACTGGTAAGGGGACAATAGATCCCGAGATTCGAGGACCCAATTGAGCCGACGGGCTACCATCCGTTCAAGTAACTTACAAACAACATTGGTCAAACTAATTGGACAATAGCTGTCAACAGATAGGGGGTTCTTACCAGGCTTAAGGACAGGAACCACAATGCTATCCCTCCACTGAGAAGGGAAGTCACCCTGGAGCCAGATACGGTTAAACACCCAAAGAAGATGTTGCCGTTGTGGAGCACTGAGATGTTGAAGCAGTTGGTTATGAATGGAATCTGGGCCAGGGGCCGTATCATGAGAAGAAGATAGAGCAGAAAGAAATTCCCATTCAGTAAAAGGTTCGTTGTAAGATTCTGACTCACAAGGGGTGAAACATAAGGTGGAAGCTTCAGCCCGCTGTTTTTGATGAAGGAAAGCAGCTGGATAGGAGGCTGACGCTGATGCCACTGCAAAATGGGCCGCTAGATGTTCTGCAAGAACTAATGGGTCCGTACAAATGCCATCTGGGAGGTGAAGGCCTGCGAGGGTGGACTGCCGATGGCAACCTTGGAGAGAGCGAAGTGTAGCCCATACCCGTGACAGAGGGACAGTAGAACCAAGGGAAGAAACTAATCGTTCCCAACATATCCGCTTGCTCTGTTTGATTAAATAACGGGCTTTAGCGCGAAGGCGTTTAAAGGTAGTAAGGCTGGCTACGGATGGGTGCCTCTTGAAGTGTTGCAAAGCTCGACGGCGATCAATGGCAGAAAAGGTACCATGACCGGCACTGAAATGAGTAGGGGAGCCATCATTAAGAAGGCACAGGTCGTGGTCTGCAATAAATTGGTCTATAAGAAGACCTCGTCTAGATGGAAAGGCACTGCCCCACAAAGGATGATGAGCATTAAAATCCCCGAGGAGGAGGAAGGGAGGAGGAAGTTGCTGAAGAAGGGCGGTTAAGGTAGCAGGTGTAAGAGTCCTGTCAGGAGGGAGATAAAGATTGCAAACTGTGATTGCAGAGTCGAAGTGGACCCTAACAGTAACCGCTTCCAATGTAGTTTGAAGAGGAATCCACGTGCTAGCAATGTCTGTACGGACCAATGTACAAACGCCACCAGAAGCCCGCAGGGGTCCGACCCGATTTCGACAGAAAACATGGAAACCACGGAGGGTCGGTAAGTGAGCATCAGTAAAATGAGATTCCTGGAGAACCACACAAGCTGCAGAGTAGGACGAAAGAAGGGATTTCAATTCCGGAAGGTGGCGATAGTATCCATTACAATTCCATTGGAGAACCACAGAACGATGGTTTAAATGGAGGCTGAACACTTTAAATCCAGTCATACCGCCGGGTCCCCACCCATCACTGACAAGGATGGGGCGACATCCATGAACGACAGGTCAGAATCCGGTTGTGAAGTCGGGGAAGGGACCTCTGGTGACACCAGAGGCTCTTTGTCCCGGGACTTATGTTTCTTCTTCCGTTCAGGCTGAGATCGAGGAGGGCTGTGTGGCATGAAGGAGCCAGCTGCAGCAAGATCAGGAACAGAAAGAGACCAGGTGACCTGGGGGCCGACAGACCGCGGCTCTGCGGTCGTCGCGCAGCAGCAGACCTTTGGCCTGGAAGGTGCCGGGAAGGGGCATCCCGGGAGAGGCGCCCTTGACCGGCAGACGCCGAAGGAGTGGGACACTTCTCCGGCTGGGGAGGGGGAGCAGCACCCAGAGGAGAAGGTGTGGGAGCCGCAGGGGAGGGGGGGAGGAGAGAGGTCTGGGATGGGGGTAAGGAAGGGGGAGGAAGGGGTGAAGATGTAACCAAGGCGTAACTAGATGTCATGGACACAAGGTGGAGTCGTGCATATTTCTTACGGGCCTCTGTGTATGTTAAACGATCGAGGGACTTATACTCCTGTATCTTTTTTTCCTTCTTATATACTGGGCAATCTGGTGAACGTGGAGAATGACTACCATGACAATTTACACAGACAGGAGGGGGAACACAGGGACTCCCCTCATGGAGTGGACGTCCACAGTCACCACAGAGAGGGGTCTGTGAACAGCGGGAAGACATGTGGCGCAAGCACTTAAAACACCTCATAGGAGGTGGAATGTACAGCTTCACATCACAGCGATAGACCATAATCTTAACTTTCTCAGGGAGGGTATCCCCTTCAAAGGCCAGGATAAAGGCACCAGTATCAATACGATTGTCTTTAGGACCCTTCTGGACACGCCGAACTAAGTGAACACCCCGCCGTCCGAGATTGTCCCGAAGTTCCTCATCAGTTTGAAGGATGAGGTCCCTGTGAAAAATGACACCTTGTACCGTATTTAGAGACTGGTGGGGGGTAATGGACACAGGTATTGTGCCAAGATGGGTACTTTTTTTTTTGGTGGGGTTTAAGGGCGCTCAACTACTGAGGTCATTAGCGCCCAGTCACAGTTATTAGAGCACAGGGAATCTAGTAAAACTCAAGGGAAGGGGGGACACCAGAAAGGCTTGACAAAGATGCAGATAAAATAAGTAAAAAAGTTAGATGTCTTTGGACAAGCCAGTCAAAGTTATAAAACGCAGAACACGAGCAGCTGCTCGAGCGTCATCAGCTAAAATATCCGGTAAAGTAGATGGCAGGGACAGGACAACACGAGATTGACTAAAGCGGGGACACGACAATAAAATATAGCGCACTGTTAATGCCTGACCACAAGGGCACTGCGGGGTTGGGTCACCGGAGAGCAGGTATCGGTGGCTAAACCGGCAATGCCCAATCCGCAACCTGGTCAGAAGGACCTCCTCTCGCCGCGATGGTCGGGAGGAGGTTGTCCAAGCAGTTGGGAGCGGTTTTACTGCCCGGAGCTTGTTGCCGTGGAGGGATGACCAAGCATCCCACCACAATGACACAAGCCTCTTACAAACGTCCCCACGAATGTCAGATGACGGGACACAATGGGAGGCTGGCCGAGGCAGGAGGACTGCAGCCTTGGCCGCAGCATCCGCAGCCTCATTCCCAGGCACTCCTACATGTCCGGGAACCCACAGAAAGCGGACAGGAGAACCATTATCAGCGAAAGAATGGAGGGACTGCTGTATCCGTTGAACCAAGGGATGGACCGGATAGGGAGCGCCAAGGCTCTGAAGAGCACTGAGTGAGTCAGAGCAGAGTACATACGATGAATGGCGGTGGCGGCGGGCATACTGAATGGCCTGATGGAGAGCAAAAAGCTCGGCCGTCAAGCTGGAACATTGGTCGAGGAGCCGGTATTTAAAGGTGGCGGCCCCGACGACAAAGGCGCAGCCGACACCATCGTCAGTTTTGGAGCCATCGGTGTAAATAAAGGTGTGACCGGCAAGTCGAGCACGAAGTTCGACAAACCGTGAGCAATATACTGCAGCTGGAGTACCCTCCTTTGGGAGTGAGCTGAGGTCGAGATAAATATGAACCGGAGCCTGGAACCAAGGTGGTGTCGGGCTCTCACCCTCTCTGAAGATGGTAGGGAGGGCAAAATCCAATTGTCGAAGCAGGCGACGGAAGCGGACTCCGGGGGGCAGCAGGGCAGACACATACAACCTGTACCGACGGTCGAGAGAATCGGCGAAGAAGGACTGGTGAGGTATGAGTGGCGGCAACTACAAATTAGCGGAGATTGAGGCCTGGTGGATAACGGGAAGAGAGGATATATTGAAGGGCAAGTTCCCATCTCCGGAGTTCGGATAGGTTGGTGTTGGTGAGAAGTATCCAGATAACCCGGACGGTGTAACACTGTGCCAAGATGTGCTGGCCATGCACCAAGGCATGTTTAGCCACAGGGTGATCCTCATTACCAACAAACACTGTCTGCCTGTGTCCATTCATGCGAATGGACAGTTTGTTGTTGGTCATTCCCACATAGAAGGCTTCACAGTGTAGGCAGGTCAGTTGGTAAATCACGTGGGTGCTTTCACACGTGGCTCTGCCTTTGATCGTGTACACCTTCCGGGTTACAGGACTGGAGTAGGTGGTGGTAGGAGGGTGCATGGGACACGTTTTACACCGGGGGCGGTTACAAGGGTAGGAGCCAGAGGGTAGGGAAGGTGGTTTGGGGATTTCATAGGGATGAACTAAGAGGTTACGAAGGTTAGGTGGACGGCGGAAAGACACTCTGGGTGGAGTAGGGAGGATTTCATGAAGGATGGATCTCATTTCAGGGCAGGATTTGAGGAAGTCGTATCCCTGCTGGAGAACCACATTCAGAGTCTGATCCAGTACCGGAAAGTATCCTGTCACAAGTGGGGCACTTTTGTGGTTCTTCTGTGGGAGGTTCTGGGTTTGAGGGGGTGAGGAAGTGGCTCTGGTTATTTGCTTCTGTACCAGGTCGGGAGGGTAGTTACGGGATGCGAAAGCTGTTTTCAGGTTGTTGGTGTAATGGTTCAGGGATTCCGGACTTACGCAGATTCGTTTGCCACGAAGACCTAGGCTGTAGGGAAGGGACCGTTTGATGTGGAATGGGTGACAGCTGTCATAATGGAGGTACTGTTGCTTGTTGGTGGGTTTGATGTGGACGGCCATGTGAAGCTGGCCATTGGACAGGTGGAGGTCAACGTCAAGGAAAGTGGCATGGGATTTGGAGTAGGACCAGGTGAATCTGATGGATCCAAAGGAGTTGAGGTTGGAGAGGAAATTCTGGAGTTCTTCTTCACTGTGAGTCCAGATCATGAAGATGTCATCAATAAATCTGTACCAAACTTTGGGTTGGCAGGCCTGGGTAACCAAGAAGGCTTCCTCTAAGCGACCCATGAATAGGTTGGCGTACGAGGGGGCCATCCTGGTACCCATGGCTGTTCCCTTTAATTGTTGATATGTCTGGCCTTCAAAAGTGAAGAAGTTGTGGGTCAGGATGAAGCTGGCTAAGGTAATGAGGAAAGAGGTTTTAGGTAGGGTGGCAGGTGGTCGGCGTGAAAGGAAGTGCTCCATCGCAGCGAGGCCCTGGACGTGCGGAATATTTGTGTATAAGGAAGTGGCATCAATGGTTACAAGGATGGTTTCCGGGGATAACAGATTGGGTAAGGATTCCAGGCGTTCGAGAAAGTGGTTGGTGTCTTTGATGAAGGATGGGAGACTGCATGTAATGGGTTGAAGGTGTTGATCTACGTAGGCATAGATACGTTCTGTGGGGGCTTGGTAACCAGCTATAATAGGGCGGCCGGGATGATTGGGTTTGTGAATTTTAGGAAGAAGGTAGAAGGTAGGGGTGCGGGGTGTTGGTGGGGTCAGGAGGTTGATGGAGTCAGGTGAAAGGTTTTGTAGGGGGCCTAAGGTTCTGAGGATTCCTTGAAGCTCCGCCTGGACATCAGGAATGGGATTACCTTGGCAAACTTTGTATGTGGTGTTGTCTGAAAGCTGACGCAGTCCCTCAGTCACATACTCCCGACGATCAAGTACCACGGTCGTGGAACCCTTGTCCGCCGGAAGAATGACGATGGATCGGTCAGCTTTCAGATCACGGATAGCCTGGGCTTCAGCAGTGGTGATGTTGGGAGTAGGATTACGGTTTTTGTAAGAAGGAGTGAGAGGCAAGGCTGGAAGTCAGAAATTCCTGGAAGGTTTGGAGAGGGTGATTTTGAGGAAGAGGAGGTGGGTCCCGCTGTGACGAAAATTAATTACCATCATTCTAAATTCTATCTATTGCTTTCCCTTGCTCTCTCAAAATAGTGCACACACTGCTGCAAAGTGCAAGATTCATTTTGAAAATAAACCCATAGGCTGTGGTTAAACCATTTCTCTACAGTACCCTTTCTTCCACGAGTGCTAGTCCAACAGAGGAACTTCTGTGACACTGTAATTAAGAGAGGGGTGCTGGCACAATGGAACTGTGTGGCTGCCTTACAAATCATATCTTAATAGATCAAGTCGTAAGAGAATTGCCTGGAAGGCAAATTTCTGGGTTTGAGTCCCAGTCTGGACTCAATTTTTATCTAACACAATGCTTCAGTTAGTTTTGTTTCCACTACAGAACCGCACTGATAATAAAATCACAAATCAAACATAAATAAAAGAGCAATTAGAAGAAAGGAATGACAGGAAAAAAATACCAAAAAAATATCATCAAAACAGATCTTGGTTCATTATACTTATGGCAGAATGCCGATTACTGCAATAGAAGGGCACATCAAAACACACTGTGAATTACTGTCATGAAGCGAAAGTATAAACAGTATTATTGAGTTAATCCCTGTATTACCAGTGGTTCTATACTTACTCTTAATGGCTTTGCATCACCCGAACCATTGCCCTTTGTATCCAGTGGTTTTGGTTTATAAAATGGTTCAGTTTTAGGCAATTTCTTTTCAGCTATGTACAGAACCTTTTCACCACATGGTGACCATTCGAATGAGCCAAAGTCAGCTGAGAATGGTGAAAATACCAACAAATACATTAATTTTTATGCAATGTAATTTGTAAAAATATGAAACGATGGATATCTAAGTACTTGTATGTAAACTTTAATAATGAGATAGCAAAATAATTGAAACACATTAAATGATTGCCTGATAGCAAAATGAATATGCTCATACAAACTGAGATAAAAATTTAAAAACTGCCATTGGAGACTGACAACAGGCTCAAACAAGACATCAGGTGGGGAAAGTCGCGGTCATTTTCTTTTGCAAAGAAACCATCCCAACACTGACTGCAACAGACTTTGGGCAACCATAGAAAATCTAAAGCTTGATGGATGGATGTATCAAGAAATAAGGCTCCTCATCTTAGGCAAGAATGTAGCAGTGCCATTAAAACAGATCACTTACTGCCTTTACCTGCCATAGCCATTTTTGAATCACAGACTATTACTTATTTATCTAAAATAGCTCCACAGCCAGTCTCACGGCACTACAAACAATAAACAAGGACTAATTAATACAACCGAGAAAGCAGCAGCTTTCCCCTGAATTTTTTAGCTTACAAACAGTTAGCATAAGCACAAATATTATCAGGCAGTACAGTGATAGTTCATTGCTAATGCAGTGTACGGATTAAGTTTGTAAAATCTGCTTCTCTTTTTTTAGTGTATTCGTTGATGGGCTCTCTGAACACAATGACTGAATTAATCAATAAATAAGCAAAAAAGAATGAATGAATGAATGGGTGAAAATGAACAAATTAAAACATTAATACTGCACACATGGAAACAAAAAAGAATAAAAATGCCACATGGGATGTTCATCATGGAAAAAACAAACACTTTTAAGTAAGCAGTCAATTAACGCAATTTAGAGGCACATGTCAGAAATATGGTTTTATACCAATACAGTTGTTTTACAGTCAAGTCTGAAAGTAAACTGCAAATGAACTACAACATGCCAGCAGGAAGGTGCTCCGTAACTTCCCAAAAAGCCAACATTGGCCAGTCATCCTTGTGCTTGGTATCCAGACTACATCATCATATCTTTTCTTAGACCATGGAGGAATTTCCAGAAAGATGACTGGTGCAACCTTGCCACAGGCATCGACAAATGCTCACGGTGGATAGCAACTGCATCATCTAAATATAACCACAGTGTTGGTGCTGTTATATCGACAATTTGAAAGTAAATCACCAGAGGATACCAAAAGAAATATTTATCTCACCAGAGTAAATATTGGTTGTTTGGTTTATCCATTGATTTGGGGGAGGGGACCACACTGAGGTGTCAATGATCCCATGATCTAAGGTGGTATAAATCAATGGAGGAATAACACAAACAGCACAGTCCAGTTGAGGGGCAAGGATAACGTGCAAACAAAGAGGAAAAGGGACATCAGGGCAACAGGAAGAGGAGAGAACAGGAGGGGGGGGAGGGGGGTGGAAACAAGGAGAACAGGGATGCCCCAATAATGCTAAGTACAGAAGGACACTAACTACAAGAAAAGAGGAAACAAAACAGCACAATACACCATATAAAATGTAGGGAAAAGGCGGAGAGAACCTGGCTGGAGTGGAGGCAAGGTCAAGGCCTTAACAACCAATGCCTACGCTAACTGAGGGACTCAAATTCCAGAGGAAAATTCAAGAACTTATACCTGAGAGAACATATCACTTTTGTGAAGAAAACTGAGGACAGATGTAATAATGCAAAGTTTGTCCGCCAACAGCCAAAACAAGGAAGGTAGATGGGCATGTTAAGTGTGAAAGGCCGTAGCAGGGGCAGTCCAGCAAAATATGGATCACTGTGAGTGGAGCCGCATAACTATAAAGGGGGAGGGGGGGGGCGGGGGGAGATGGGAGGGGAGCTCATTCTGGAGTAAAAACCCGTAGGTCAACCTAGTATGGCCAATATGAAGATGGTAGATTCCACCGGGAGAGGCAGAGGGAGGAACGCCACTTGGAGGGAGTCTCCTTGAAGGCACAAAGTTTATTAGCCGCGGGAGGGGGAGCCTCCCAAGAATCTGCCCACAATTGAGTGAAAAGGGACTTCATGACTTCATGTAAGGCCACAAATCTGCTCCCAGAGGAGTCACGGAGAAAAGGGGGGGGGGGGGAGGTAGATGGCGCCCCCCCCCCCCCCGCTCCCAAAACAAGATGATCAGCAAGTTTATAAGTTTATTACTTGGGATACCAATGTGACCAGGAACGCAAAGGAAGTAAACCACACAAGCAGTGGCACCACGATCAGCAAGAAGGTTGTGGATGGCAGAGCTTAAGGGATAGCGGGAAAACCACTGAGTGATATCCTGAAGGCCAGTCACTGAGTCCTTACATAATGAAAATGAGGTGGGGGAGGAGCATTTAATAAAACAGAGGGCCCAACAATGGCCATCGATTCCGCAGTCAATACCCCACACATGGCGCGCAAGAGACGATGTTCCGTGTCAATGGAACATGTGAAAGCATATCTCATGAGCACATTTAGAATCATCGGCGTAAAAAAAAAAAAAAAACAATGGCATTCTGAAACCCATGTAAAAGCATTGGGAACAAACAACGGAACACTAGTGGAGCAATGGAGGCTTTCAGCCCCCGGAAGAGATCCATCTGAATCCATTGCCGAGGAGTTAACCAAGGGCGGGTTGTTGGAAGAAAACGTGGGGAGGAGGACAAGGAGGGGAGATGGAAGTCACAGCAGAGAGACGGGAGGCAGAGCCCAACCGGTAAACCCAACCAAGGGTGGGTAGCAGGCAGGCAACAGCCCGAAGCCGAGAATAGAACAAAATAGGAGGGGTGAGTAGGGGAAGATCAGATAGTGATACTGTAGGAAAGCTGGAGCTGGGTCCACAAAACTGAGAAGGGACAGATCCCAGCATCAACAAGAACACTATCGACAAGGGTAGTGAGAAAGGAACTGGTGGCTAAATGGATACTACAATGGTAAATTGGGTCCAGGAGAAGCAGCATGGAGGGGGCAGCTGATCCATAAAGTTGACAACCATAGTCCAGACTAGTCAGAACTAATGCTCGATAAAGGCAGAGAAGAGTCGAATGAACCACGACCCACGAGGCAAGGAAGCAAAGACCACTGCACTCACGAAAACCACCAACTTTCAAATGACGGATATGACGCAACCAAGTAAGCTTGCTGTCAAAAAGAAGACCCAAGAAATGGAATTGGGGGACTACAGTCAGACGTTGGGCATTGAGGCAGAGCTCCAGATCATGATGGACTGTAGTATGGCGATAGAAATGCACTACCCTCGACTTAAGGTGAGCTATTTGAAAAAAGTGCGAGAGTGTCTACAAGGAAACACACCGGTTGGCACCCTGCAGCTGTCATTCCGCAGAAGCCACCAAGTGGGAGTCAGCCCAAATACAGAAATCATCCACATACAGAGCAGGGGTGACCAACAGTCTGGTAGTGGTCACAAGTCCATTAATAGTGATTAGATAAAGGAGGACACTCAATACAGAGCCATGTAGAATGCTTTCTCCAGGGCCTGTGGAGAGCTGAGAACAATGCCAGCCCGGACTCTGAACAACCAGTGGGACAGAAACTGATGAGTAAAAACCAAGAAGGGTCCCTGAAGACCTCACTCATGGAACACAAGGAGGATGTGATGCCACCAAGCTGTGTCGTAGGCCTTACGAAGAAAACTACGACAAGATGGCAACATTGAGAAAAGGCCTGCCGAACTGCAGTTTCCAATCGAGGCAGGTGCTCTATCAGAGACTGTCCCTCCTGAAAGCCACCCTGGTAAGTGGATAAAGGATCCTGAAATTCAAGGACCCAATTGAGCCGACGAGGCACCATCTGTTCTAGTAACTTACAGGAGACATTGATCAGGCTAATGGGCCAGTAACTAACATAAAGAAAGATAGATCCTTGCCAGGCTTAAGGACAGGAACCAGAATACAGTCCGTCCACTGGGGGGGGAGGGGGTGGGGGGAGGGGATGCCTCGGAGCCAAATATGGTTAAATACCTGGAGGAGATATCGGCATTGTGGAGGACTAAGGTGTTGATGCAATTGGTTATGGATGGAATCAGGGTCAGGAGCTGTAGAGAGGGCCAGAAGAAGCTCCCATTTAGTAAAAGGTTCACTGAACCACTCTGCCTGAAAAGGGGTAAAGCTTCAGCCTGCTCTTTCCCGAGACAGAAGGCAGCTGGATAGCAGGCTGACCCCAATGCTGTTGCAAAATGGGTCATGAGGTGTTCTGCAGAACTGACACATTTGAACAAAGGCCCGCTGGCAGGGCAAGGTCCGGAATTTAAGACTGCCACTCACTACCTTGGAGAGTGCAGGGTGTAATCCACACATGTGACAAAGGGACAGAAGAACCTAGAGCAGAGACAAAGCATTCCCAACACATCTGTTTGCTCAGTATGATTAAGTAAGGGGTTTTGGCAAGAAGACATTTAATGGTTAACAAGGCCGTCAGGGATTGGTGCCACTTAAGGTGTTGCAAGGCATCACGGCAATCATAGATAGATAGATAGATAGTGGTGGCAATGGCCATGCTCCACCACGGAACTGGCAGGAGGCAAACGGAGCCCATCAAGTGAGGAACAGCAATGCCAGAAGTGCACATTATCTTATCGGACAGATCTGTCAATACAACTTGACAGAGTAGGTGAAAACACAACCTGGGAAGTATATAGAGACCAATCAGCACAATGGGAAGATCAATGGGGTAACCTGTTCAGTGGGAGGTGTGAAGGGAACAAGATAAAGACAAGTAGCCACTATCGCAAAGATCATCATTTGGCAACCATTGTATGGAAGGGAGAAGAGTGAAAGATCAATCGTAGAAAAAGTGCGATATGTGCCACTATAATGAGTAGGGCAAATATTATTAAGAAGGCACAGGTCGTGGTCTACAAGAAAACGGACAATGAGCAGCACCCGACTAGATGACACAGCATTGCCCCATGAATGGTGATGGGCATTAAAATCTCCACGGAGGAAGAAAGGAGGGAGGAGTTAATTAAGGAGGGCAGTTAGGGCAGCAGATGTATAGGCAGCTCCTAAGGAGGGAGATATAGATTGCACACCGTGACAGCAGAGGCCAAGTGGATCCAAATGGAAACCAACTCTATAGGGTACAAAGTGGCATCCCCGTACTAACTTTATACAACGCAGATTTCCAGGTTAAACTTGAATTTTTACCTTAACCTAAGATTAATGCTTTATACAGTCGACCCTGAAAATCCCTTGACTATAGTTCAACTGTTACATTTGGCAGGCTAAAATCCAAACAACTAGCAATAAAAACTGCTGCAGATCTCCTTGCAAATAATTTTATATACACATATGGATCCAGCAAGAACCACCAGGAGTACAATCTGACCTGAAAACCCACACTAAACCAGAAGACTTTGATTTGTCTTGACATATTTGAAGACAATTAACAGAATCCATTCACACCAAGGTACATGCAAGAATTTTCTTTTCAGGTGGAATGAAGTGTGTGATCCATCTTTTAACTGCAATGAAAAGCCCATGCTCTGTACCACACTTTGCAGGAGTTTAATCTAATATCAAGTCCACATAATGCAAATGACTTCCTGGTGCTGACCCCAGATGCTGTTGACTGGTCTGACAATTTTAATATAAGTATTTCTCCACTAAACCATTGTATCATATAAATGCAATATCACAAACTTGTTTGATTTTTTTCATTAGTACCATTGCTTTACACCTGTTACATAATGTAGGCCTATAATAACACCATTTGTTGTGCTAACAAACACTTAACAAATAACCGCTAGTATGTTAATTAAATTCAATTCATTCTTCAGTACACGCATTTATGGTTTTTGCTTTGTAAATAGGAGCACTTATACATCTACATCCTGCAAACCACTGTGAAGTGCATGGCAGAGGGTACTTCCCAATGTACTGCTTGTTGGAATGTCTTCCTGTTCCTTTCAAGTATGGAGTGCAGGAAGAATGATTGCTTAAATTGCTCTGTGTGCACTCTGCCTAATCTAATCTTGTCCTTATGTCCCCTATGGGAGTGACAGGCAGAGGGTTACGGTGTACTGCTAAGATTCATCTCTTAAACTTGGCTTTTGAAACTCCGTGAGTACGCTATCTCGAGATAGTTTGCAACTATCTTCAATTATCTGCCAGTTCAATTTTCTCAGAATCTCCATGGCACACTCTCATGGGTCAGACATACCTGTGACCATTAGTGACACCCTTCTTTGTACACATTCAATATTCTCTGTTAGTCCTATTTGGTATGCGTCCAACACACTTGAGCAATATGTTAGAATGGGTTGCACAAGTGTTAAGCAAACTGCCTTGTAGACTGATTGCATTTTTCTGGTATTCTACCAATGAACCAAAGTCTGCCACCTGCTTCACTACAATTGATACTATGTGAACATTACATTTCATATCCCAACAAAGTGTTATACCCACGTATTTGTATGAGTTGACCAATTCCAGTTGTGACTCATTGACAGTATAATAATAGAAAGTTATGTGTTTTCATTTTACTAAGTGCATAACTTTACATTTCGCGGAAAGACCACAAAGATAAGATAAGAGAGATTAGGACTCGTACAGAGGCATATAGGCAGTCATTTATCCCTCGTTCTGTTTGGGAGTGGAACCGGGAGAGAAGATGCTAGTTGTGGTATGAGGTACCCTCCGCCACGCACCGTATGGTGGATTGTGGAGTATGTATGTAGATGTAGCAATTATTCATAGTAAATTGCCAATGATTTCTGCAATTTTAAAACCTTATCAAGATCAGACTCAAAATTTGTGTAGTTTTTAAAACAGTACTTCATTACAGACAACCGCATCGTCTACAAAAAGTCTAAGGTTGCTACATATTATCTGCAAAATCATTAATATACAACAGGAATATCAAGTGTGCCAGTACACTTTCCTGGGGCACACTAAAAGTTAATTCTACTACGTCTGTCAAACCTCCACTGAAGATAACATATTGCCTCCTCAATGCCAATAAATCTTCAATCCAGTCACAAATTTCTTTTCATTCCCCATATTATAGTACTTTCAATAACAATAGGTGGGGTACTGAGTTGAATGCTTTTTGGAAGTCAATTTTTACTGTGTACCTGGCTACCCTGATGGATTGTTTCCAGGAGACAACATGAGAAAAATGCAGGATGGGTTTCACATAATTGACTTATGACGATATATGACAAAAGCTGACCAATATTGTATCAAAAATTTCAGTATTCACAGTCCAAAGATTTAGAGAAAAAAATGGGATTTACAACATTAGCACCATCACTGTACATAGGCCCCTACTAAAGCAGCAATGCTCACTGAACATACACCAGGCACATATATGATCACTGGCCTCACTGGCCACAGTGCCACTACAAGATCAAACTCCACAAGATGCACTTCCAGTCCCTAGTAAAATACGTCCATTCTACTTCCCTAACCATGATCACTGTGACTGGAGTAATTGTTGCAACAACTGCTTCAATCCTGTTTCTTAAGTTGGATAGATCAGTTGGTGGCTGAGGAACATGATCCTTTATGAATCCCCAAAGGTAAAAATCACATGGCTCATATCAGGCAAACGTAGAAGCCATGAGAAATGAGCTCTGCCATATGGCCTCTTGCGACCAATCCTCTCGTCAGATACAACATTGTTTAACCAATGGCATACCGAGTTATGCCAGTGAGGCAGCACACTATCTTGCTTCCAAATGAAGTTCTGTGGTTCGGCTTCTTCCAATTGAGGAAAAAGCTACAGTTCTCGCACATCAACATAAGAAACATCAGTTACAGTTGCTTCACAAAAAAAAAGGCCCATAAACTTTCCACCAGAATATGGCACAAAAAAATTCAATTTAGGGGAGTGTTGTTACAGTTGTACCATCTCATAGGGATTTGTTGACTCCCAAATGTGGACATTATTTGTGTTCACATTTCCACTTAGGTGAAATGTCGATACATCACTGAGGACAACATGATCCAGAAAAACTTCGTAGTCATGCAGCAACATTTTGTTTGCACAGTTGGCACACAAACTGCACTATGTAGGCTTTACAGCTTGCACACAGGTGCAGCTAGAGTTGCTCTTTCATTTGATGTATTATTTATAACGGAAGGTTGAATGTACAAGGAAGTGCTGAAAAGTAATACCTCCAAATTTTAATGTGGGAATTCAGAAAGCAAAAAAAAAGTTATTAACTTTCTACAATTGTATTCTTCATGAAATTTCCTGGCAGATTAAAACAGAGTGCTGGACTGAGACTCGAACTCGGGACCTTGCCTTTCGCAGGCAAGAGCTCTACCATCTGAGCTACCAAAGCACGACTCGCAACCCGTTCTCACAGCCTCTGCACACTTCTGCCAGTATCTCGTCTCCTACCTTCCAAACTTCACAGAAACTCTCCTGCAAACCTTGCAAAACTAGCACTCCTGGAAGAAAGGATATTGCAGAGACATGGCTTAAGCACAGTCTAAGAGATATTTACAGAATGAGGTTTTCACTCTGCACCAGAGTGTGCACTGATATGAAACTTCCTGGCAGATTAAAACTGTGTGCTGGACCGAGGCTCGAACTCAGGACCTTTGCATTTTGCGTGCAAGTGCTTTACCATCTGAGCTACCCAAGCATGGTGCCAAATTCAAGTCTCGGTACGGCACACAGTTTTAACCCGCCAGGAAGTGTCATATCAGCGCACACTCCGCTGCAGGGTGAAAATCTCGTTCTGTTATTCTTCACGTCTATATATTTATTTCTTAACATAATCACCTGGCGACGAACACACTTCTCCCAACAAGACACCAGTTTTTCAATACTGTAACTGTAGAATCTTTTACTTCATTGACTGAGCCACACTCTCACCTCTGCTTGCACTGCTTCATCACTATCAAAGTGAAGTCCTTGAAGGTATTCTCTGAGTTTTAGAAACAGAGAAAAATTGGATGTGGCCTAGTAGGGACTGTATGGAGGATGATCAATGGCACCTTCTGTGGTTAGGAACTCTAACAGCATGCTGTTTCTCAAGTACTGACAGTTACATCACACATCGTCATGGTACATGCTAAAATTTGAAGCAATTTAGCAGCAGAGGGCTGCAGATGTGCAGACATGAAGAATAATGATGTAGAATGTATATAATGTTTGTTTCATTTAAGAAAGTTTAAGTTTTCACTTAAAAAATTTGGAGACATTACTTTTCAGCAAACCTCTGTAATAAGTGTTACGAAGCCTTAAAATCCCAGTATTCATTTTGAAGCACTCGGTATTTAGCAGCAAGTTCCTGACAATGAATATTTAGCTTTTTAGTTGACACATTGCAGCAACACATGGCTTCGTAAAAGTGAAATGGAATGATCACAGATCCCATCCTAGACAATACAGATAGCAGACTTTGTTTATTGGAGTGATGCCAGAAAAATATTTGTCTGTCCAATCGTAGCATGCTGCTCAATTCTGTATGATCCATCTCCAAATAGGTATAACAAGAGACACTAAACGTACACAAATATGGGCGCAGGACAAATGCTTACAAGTAGTGAACAATCTTCCAATTCTGGTGGATTATGTAGGATACGTGTAATTTACAGGCATCAACATACTGGTCTGAGACTTGTTCACAGTCTAATACAGTCTCCCTGAATTTGTCTTGCAGTTTTAGTTCTTACAGTGAAAAATGTGTCAAACAGGTGAAGTGCACTAAACATGACACAAACAAGGACATCAGGCTACACTACAGATCAATCTGTTACCACAACATGTATTTTGCATTTAAATTCCTTCACTTCACCATCACACACTAAATTATTACCTTCAAAACAAACCGAGACTCAGGGCTATGGTACAGACCATTCTGTCACTATAATTAATTTTTCAGTGGGAATCACTAGCACACTCTAGCCCTCCATTGGATTCCCTGCCATTCTGATCACAAGTGACTAAAGCAATCAAGTCACCATCTGCACAGATGTTACAATTATTTTTGCTCAGCTATCACAACTGTTCTATCTCACTGCATAACCATAAATTCATGTACAACACAGTTTACCCACAGCACTGAGCTACCATCATTGAAACTAATTTAAAGCACATATATTAAGTTACTTATTTATATAAGAAACTACTGCACGCAATAAATTAAGGTTCTGACAACACAAAATATTTAAAGCCACTGTTACTTCATATACAGTTCTTGTGAATACAATCGGAGCTTACCATCAGCATAAACATCACCATGAACTTCAAGTGCCTGTAAATCATAGTTTTTCCATAACTGCCTTTGCCTCCAGACCTCAAGGTACTGTTTCTTTTTAGTTTCATCTTGTGGGACTTCTCGCAGAACTGCACGAAACTCTTCCGAACTTGACATGCATGACAATAACCTAAACACATAATTTCAACCTTTTGTTACGCTAATCTGGTGACGAAACAAAATCAGCCAATTGTTGGCATTTGCTACATTATATTTCAAAGAAACCAGCTACTTACTTTGAACAATAAAAAATATGAAATATAACAGCTAACAAAAATATGCACTATGTTTCTGCTGGGAAACAGAGACTAGAGAACAAAAAATTAATACTGCACATGGGACACACTGTGCACAGCTTGGCACTCAGTGAATCTGCTTTTATGTTGACTTGCAAACCATACTGCAATTACACTTAAATGCAGTCACAATTATAGGAAAATTTTCTAACTTTATCCTTAGCGAAAATTCAAACACAATAATGTAATCGCATAATACACAGCTAACATTGAAAACATTACAACTTACTCAAACGTAGTGTCCACCGGCACCAGTTCTGTGGGGTTTTGCAATGACACGTCCACGATGTACATTTGTTGAAATTTTATCGATTTTCCTCTTTCTAGATTCCTTTGTGACCATGATGAAAGCACAGTGACACCATTACCACCCACCAACGACTTTAAAACCCTTGCTGATGTAAGCGATGGGTAATGGGCAACTGTTTTGTAGACATTTACGACTCTATCGATCTAAATAACAGAATATTTAGTCAGCGTCAGTCAGTTACTTTACTTACGGTTACAGCAAAAGGAAAATAACTCGACGATACCTGCGATTCCATCTTGCCAAGCGCACGACTAAGGAACTGCATACAGTAACTACGGACAGCAGGTATTTATTCTATAGATAACGAAAGCCCAAGCCGTTACAGAACAATGCTCATTAGATAACGACCTCATTAACTTTCGTCCGTAGACACCTTCCAAGCAGCCGGCTGATGAAACTAACACCAAATACCGGCAACCAAAATCTTTGTTACACTCGAGACAATCCAATTATCTTTTGTTGGTAAACTACTGTCATTCACCTCGCTTAACTCAACATCATATTTCCCGGTCACAGACACTATCGCCCAATCCCGGTGACACAAATCCTCTGCAACAATCATAAATTACCTCTCAAAGTAAAAAGAGATAATCTTTGACAAACAATGTGTACGCAGGTAATGCAACGCTTGCCAACAGAACAGGTGGACGGGATGATGTAATGTCCACATCATTTCTGCTCCTCTGTCAAATGTTTTCATGTAATGGAGTGTTTTGGTGTCATTAGAACTCTGTAGCTTCACGAAATTTTGTATGAATATTCGCTTTATGTTTCCTCTGCCATTGTCTATCAGGTTTCATGTAAATGACAATAAACAAAATGTATTTTCCTGTAAATAAGAGTATTTCTTCTAAAATTTTTATTTTACCGCATAACAACTACGCATTAATTATCATCTGTGAGCGGCCACTCACAGCCGTATACTCCAAAATCTTCGGCTATCAAGACCAGTTGGTCTCGAGGTGTTACTGATTGTATGTCTCGAGAGAATTTAATGACGTACTGCTTATCTTGGTCACAAACAAAAAACTGAATAAATGTTAGAAAATAATAAAAAATGTTCATACATAAACAAAGAGATTTTGCTTTTCATTTAATTTTTGATCAAATTCACATTTAACTTCGATTACAATTACTTTTTGATTGATATTGACAGTGGCAGGGGACAGTGTTGCCACCCTGCAGCCAGACATGATTCAGAAAGTGCTGCCACTGTCTAATATAATCTTTTCGACACTCCGTCTCGTTTTTCTTATTCACAGCGATAGCAGCACCCCAAGCGACCAGAAAGCGACACTTCTGTACACTATATCAAATGAGTGCAAATACTAACGTTAATATTGATCTGTAACATAGTTTCCACAGAAGGGAGTGTATGTAGCGCCACGAAAATCGACAATAATTGACAACGACACAGCATCTGTCATTACGTATTTTCCAAAGGACCCTGGGAGGTATGAAACAGTACTTGACAGGGCAGTTTATTTACCAATCCCCTGTGACGTACAGATATTTACTGAATACTGTCGTTTTCCATTAATTATAAAACATAGCCAGTACACATCAAAGGAGATGACGTTCTGTAGAAAGACATTATATGTCTACCCAACAACAAGAGGTTGTGTCCGGTACATTCAAATCAGTGAATGTGGAATATAGGAAACCTATATAGAATGTAATACCTACATTTTTTAACGCACCAAATAAAGCACCACAGCTGTAACTTAAGGGAAGTCTACATAGACATGATAATAAATCATTAAAAGCAATAAAAAGGCATCCCAACAGAGAAGAAACCAATTCATCAACTGTCGCTAAATCTGATCCACAAATGCCATCAATCTTCAACACATACGCTTTTGAAGCAAAAATAATTACATTCACAAAAATATGCTTGTACTAAAAAAGCGAGTGAAGCGAGAGAATGGGTCAATTGTTAGAATCCATAGCTTTTTTAAGTGTCAAGGAAAGTGGATATGATAATAACAGGAGACAACAGAAACATACACTGATGAGGCAAAACATTATAACCAACTTCTTAGTAACTTGTTTGTCCTTCTTTGGAACGAAATACGTCACTGATTCTGCGTATCACAGGTCCGACAGTTTCTTGGTAGGTTTGTGGAGGAATGTGGCTTTAGATGTCTTCGCACAGCTCATTAATTCACGTAAATAACGGGTCGCTGATTTGCGCCCGATAACGACCCAGATGGGCTTCTTAGAATTTACATCACACGAATTCGGTCAAACCACTGTTGCACGGTTCTGGCTCCGAGACACGGACTATTATACTGCTGAAAGATTACATCACTGTCAAGGAAGACGTCAACGATGAAGGTATGCAGGTAGTTTACAGCTGTAAGCGTGTCTTCGATTACTATCACAGGTCATACGCAACTGCAGGAGAATTTATTCTGTAGCATAATACTGCTCCCAACAGCATGCGCAGAATGGGTCAGTGGCGCGCTGCACGTTTGGAGCCACTGTTCAGCTTGATGGTGGCGTTTGTGGAGACAACCATCGACCTAGTGTTGCAAAAATTTGATTCACCTGAAGAACCGACACGTTTCCATTGATTGACAGTCGAATCCGGATGGTTCTGTGCCCACTCCAATCGCAAATGACGATGTCGTTGCATCAACATGCAAACATGTAGGGCTGGTTTGCTGCTGAGTTGCATTTTCAACAATGTACAATGAACGATGTGCTCCAGGACACTTGCATGTGCACCAGCATTGTGCTCTTTCACCAGAGATGCCATCCTACTTTACAGAGCAGACAAGCCTCTGAACCTCACGTTCTGTGAAGAGCCGTGGAGTCAAAATGGTTCAAATGGCTCTGAGCACTATGGGACTTAACATCTGAGATCATCAGTCCCCTAGAACTTAGAACTACTTAAACCTAACTAACCTAAGGACATCACACACATCCATGCCCGAGACAGGATTCGAACCTGCGACTGTAGCAGTTACGCGGTTCTGGACTGAAACACCTAGAACCACACGGCCACCGTGGCCAGCAGTCGTGGAATCCAACCACTTAACTCCTAGTGGTAGTTTCACTGCCTTGATACTTCTTTCTGTAGATGCTCACTATAGAAGCACGTGAACATTCGATCAGCTTCGCCGTTTTCGAGATACTCGTTCACATGCTTTGTTTAATAATAATCTATCCTTTGACAAAGTCGCTTATCATAGTGGATTTCCCCATTTGCAGCCCATATCTTCGTTAGGGTGAACCCCCAACCGTTTCTGCTGTGGTTACATACTTTTCATTGCACGCCACGTGCCTGCAATGTCACCAGGTGGCATCCAGGTTCGCGGTGGGCAGTCGGCATAATGTTATTGCTTAGCAGTGTATGCTTCTCATGCATGAGGTATGTGCTTATATTCTCTTGCTTTCAGCGGAATAAGCTGTACATACACACAATATCTCCCGGGATAAGGAGATTACCTTCTATCAAGTGCCAACGGCCTTCTAGGAGGGCGGATGAGCGGCTAGAAGGAAGGGCACTCTCTTGCCCTTGGGGTGGGAAACTGCTCCTAAAGGCGGAGGAGCCACAAGGTGGCCAACGGCATAGAATGGAGAAGGCAACGGGAAACCACTCCATTAAAGACCCGGGCGGGTATCCCAAGTATCAACAGCTTATGATGGAAAGCTCTTTGGTTAAATTCTCCGGAGGTAAAATAGTCCCCCACTCGGATCTCCGGGCGGGGACAACTAAAGAGATACCAAAACCCAAAAGCAATAATGTAAGAAGGATAGCAACATGGAACGTCAACTCACTTCTTAAATGTGGTAGACTGGAAAACTTGAAAATGGAAATGAAACGAATGGATATTGATGTACTGGGAGTCTCAGAAATGAGATGGCCAAACGCTGGCGACTTCTGGTCAGGGGATTACAGAATCATACACACTGGAACAGCACAAGACAGTCCCGGAATTGCAGGAGTGGGAATTATCCTCAATAAAGAGATGGGGTTAAGAGTAAAAGGATTTGTTCAACATAGTGAGAGGATAATTTATGTCCGATTGGAAACTAAACCAAGAGACAAAATCATAATCCAAGTATACATGCCAACTACGAGGCACAAAGATGATGAAATCAACATGATGTATGACCACCTTGAAGAAGTAATTGGCAGAATTAAAGGAGCTGAAAACCTTGTCATCATGGGAGATATGAATGCCGTTGTTGGGGAAGGTAAAGAAGAGGATGTGGCAGGGAATTTTGGATTAGGATTAAGAAATGAAAGAGGGGATAAACTTGTAGAATTCTGCCAAAGAAATAAACTTTGCATTACAAATACCTTCTTTAATCATCATCCAAGAATAAGATATACTTGGAAAATGCCTGGTGACATTAACAGATACCAAATTGACTTCATATTAGTGAAGCAAAGATTTAAAAACCAAGTTAAGGAAAGCAGATCATATCCAGGCTGTGATGTGGAAAGTGACCACATACTCGTTATGATGACGACTGAACTAAAGTTCAAGAACATTAAAAGAAGAAGTACATGTAAATGGGATTTGACAAACCTGAAAAATGAAAATACACTGAAGCACTATCAACTAGAAACAGACAAGAAAACAAATACACAGGGCTGCAATGACATCCAAAGCAGCTGGGAAAAAATAAAAACTGGTATTTTAGAAGCAGCAGAAAAAGTAATAGGAAAAGAAAGGACAGAGAAAAGGAAGGAATGGATCACTAATGACCTACTAAACATGATGGAAGAAAGAAGGAAATTAAAAAATTCTGTGAAGAAGGAAGACCAAGAGAAATACAAGAGTCTGAAAAACAGAATCAACAGAGAGGCAAAACAAGCAAGAGAAAAATACCTTGTTGATCTCTGTATTTCAGTTGAGGACAACATGAGCAAGGGAAATATCGACAAGGCCTATAAATGTGTGAGACATTGCTTTGGAGACAGAAGAAACAAGTGTAGGGCTGTGATGGATGAAAATGGCAATATGTTGGATGACGATGATGAAGTTGCAAGAAGATGGAAACAATATATAGGAAAACTGTACAGCGGACCAGACCTGTCTGAAAACATCATGGAAGAAGAAACAGAAGTAGATGCACACAACATAGGTGAACCTATATTAAAGGTAGAGTTTGAACTAGCTCTGAAAAAATTGAAAAACAACAAATCGCCTGGTATAGACAATATCCCAGCCGAACTTCTGAAATCTGGAGGAGCAAAACTGAATCAGGAGTTGTATAATCTTGTTTTCAACATGTACGAGCAGGGTAAAATTCCTACAGACTTTGAGAAAAACGTTATGATCCCCATTCCAAAGAAGGCAAATGCTACAAGATGCGAAAATTATAGGACACTCAGCCTAGTTACTCACGCCTCTAAAATATTAACCTCAATTATCCTAAAACGCATAGAACAAAAAGTCGAAGCTACACTCTCCGAAGACCAGTTTGGATTCCGGAAAGGTAGAGGAACCAGAGAAGCAATATTTGCTCTAAAACTAATAATAGAGAAACGACTAGATAAGAACCTGAAAACATACATAGCTTTCGTAGATGTAGAGAAAGCCTTTGATAATGTTAAGTGGGATAAGATGTTTGAGGTACTCAAAAAAGTAGGACTAGACCATAAAGATATGGAACCTGTACAAAAACGAGACAGCAGTTATCCGTGGACGGACAAAACAAGAAGAGGTGCAGATAAGGAAAGGTGTCCGACAAGGTTGCGCACTATCCCCTGTTATCTTTAACGTATACATTGAAGAGGCGCTGAAAAAAGTAAGGGAAAATTCACAGACAGGTGTAGTAATTCATGGCCAACGAATAGATATGATAAGATATGCCGATGATGTAGCTGTCCTGGCTGAAAGTGAAGAAGATCTTGTAGTCCTACTGAATAGAATGGATAAAGTTATGGGTGAAGAATATAATATGAGAATTAATAAAGCAAAAACAAAAGTAATGGCATGCGACAAAGAAGATCAAGTGAAAGTCCAAGTTCATGTAGGCAATGAACTGCTTGAACAAGTTGATAAATTTACTTATCTGGGCAGTAATATTACCAGGGATGGAAGGAGCAAGGCAGAAGTGAGAAGTAGAATAGCTCAAGCAAAGGCTGCTTTTAACAAGAAGAAAAACATATTAACGTCTAAGAGCATCAGCCTTGAAACCAGGAAAAGATTTTTGAAATCATATGTGTGGAGTGTGGCATGCTATGGGTGTGAAACATGGACTCTCGGGACAGAGGAACAGCAGAAGCTAAATTCTTTTGAAATGTGGTGCTATAGACGCATGCTCAAAATAAAATGGATTGACAAGGTCACCAACGAAGTGGTTCTGGAAAGAGCAGGTGAGAAGAGAAGCTTCTGGAGTTTCATTGTTAAAAGAAGAGTGCAATTTACAGGCCATCTATTACGACATAAAGGACTCCTGAACACAATCATAGAGGGATATGTCGAGGGAAAAAGACCAAGAGGAAGACCACGACTGAGGTACATGGATCAAATCGTGAAAGATGTGGGATGTGACACCTATAAAGAAATGAAGAGAAAAGCTGAAAGACGCACAGAATGGAGACAAGCTGCCATTGTAGCTGTTGCAAACCAATCCTTGGATTGACCACTACAGAAGAAGAAGAAGAAGACACACATATTAGAAAGTATTTCATCATGAACGATTTGGCTGTTTTTACATGTATTTCGCTTGGTAATTTAATAACTCATGGCAAGCAAAAATATAACAAATATGTCGTTATTTAAGTAGAAAATAATTTAAAAGAAACGCTGTCCTTATGACACATCTGACTGTTTGCTTTCTTGGAGAGGAATTCCGCCTTCTGCAAGACACCTTTATAGTTTTGTTTTCAACTAATTAAGTTTCAGCCCTTTTTGTGCTGTCTTCAATAGGTTTGTTTATTTTCCTTCTGCAAAACTGTTACATGTTAACCTTTAAAGCAACTTTTGGTACAAAATATTTACATCTGTGAAATAAGCGATAATTGTCAAGTGTTTTTACATTGGTTTGCATACAGTAGAGAGTTGAGATGTGTATCATTGAATTGAGGCAGTCTATAATGTTCATTTACGATATGCCTAAAGTTTCTAGTTTTATAGTACATTTGGAAATAAAGTGATGTATGCATTTGTACACACAACTCACACGGAGCTATCAGACATTTATACTAGTAGCTTTATGTCTACAACACATTCGACATCTTGTCATCTCTAAACAGCAAAATGTTATTTTACTTTTCTGTTTGTTATGCACTTACGAACGAGAATCACTATGTATCGCGTTGTTTGTCATGTTACTTAGAGCTTTTTGGTGCTGTGATGTTCTTACTTTTCGTGTTGAGATAACACACGTATTTCTCTCGTTTTTGTGTTGCACATTCATTATATATGATTTCTTGCCCGTTTGTTTCGTGGCATGTGTATCTGAAGAGTTGTTGACGTGTGCAGTATTTAGTTCAAGTGTGTGTCTGTGTGTGTGTGTGTGTGTGTGTGTGTGTGTTTCCAGTATATGGAGAGAGAGAGAGAGAGAGAGAGAGAGAGAGAGAGAGTGAGTGAGACAGGAAGCTGTGGTTAGGCATGTACAGTGAATGGAGTACAACATTCACAACACACATTTCTCGCTGTGAAATGGCAATAATTTTCGCACCAACTTGTGTTGTGACTGATGTATTGGTCTGTGGTGCTGCATATAAGCTACAAAATGAGCAACACAGCGAACTCATGACACTCGGGAAAGAGCTGCGACTGTGTGTAGCTCTCCCCCCCCCCCCCCCCCTCCGCACCCACCGTCCCCACCATCACTTGATTCACTGAAACATCAAGCACAAATCAATTTTAGTCAGAGTATACACCTAGTAGTTTATCTGGGCTGGCCAAAGGCATTGTCACATTGGTAATACCAGTTCCCATCAAATCAGTGAAGTCAAGTGCTGTCAGGTTGGCTATCACTTTAGTGGGTAATCCTCTGTGTTTGCCTAATGTCGCTGGTGAGCAGGGTGCACGCAGCCCTTGTAAGGCCAGTTCAGGAGCTACATGATTGAAATGTGGTGGCTCTGGTCACAAATACTGACAACAGTTGGGACAATGGTGTGCTGGCCACATGTCCCTCAATACATGCATCTAATGATTCTATCAGCTGAGGATGACACGTCGGTTGGTCGGTATTGTTGGGACCACTGAGACCTCTTCGGATGGAGTTAGCTAGTTAGTTATTTGGGCCAACTTACAAGACTCAGGTCAGCTGCTTTCTCCAGTGTTCCAAAAAATTGGTAGCCTCCTACAATACTACTACAGATACAGGCATTTTTGAATTTGAAATTGCCTTAAGACAAGTTGTGAACCCATACACAAATGTAATCAGCCAGGGACACTCTACTAGGAAGCGAAATATTTCAAATTCGTTAGGAGGACCAAGGTTTGGCAAAATCTAAACTGTTAGCTTTTGGATTCATGTCATTGAAACAGATACTTTGCCCTAATGTCACAATTATTTTTTAAATCAGTTTAGCTCATCAGCTCAAATTTCACTTGTTTTAATATCTCTGCAAAAGTGTTATTCAAACATTGACTTTCTCTCTCTACTGCTAGAAATTAGTATGTTCCTTGGCTGTTTGGTACATAGAATTGAGTATATAAAATGTATGATGATAGTGGAATACTGAAAGAATGTTTTTGAATAGGCATCATACATTTACACAAATACTTCATGTGAGTTACTTATGTGGTAAATACAACATATTTATAATTGAATTAACATATAAACGGAATATTCATAATGCTTGATTTAAGACATACATTTCATTAGTTATATTTAAATACCACTATATTCAATATAAGTGATTCCATTTCAACTGAGTCTCTAAAATTGCTCTGTATCTAGTTGATTGTATTAGTTGTTACACATTAGTGTTAATATTGTATATGGTAAATTTAGTATGTAATTATGATACTATAGATAGTAGCATATACACAACTTGTGGAAGATAATGGCCCCACAGACGTGAAAAACTGGGAGAATTCTTAGCACAGCTCAACAGCATTCTCCATCACATTAGGTTTGTGATGGAAGTAGGGAAAGGTGGTGCATTACTCTTCCTTGACGTCCTAGTTCGCTGGAATACCAATGAACACCTCAGTCACAGTGTGTTCAGGAGACCTACACACGTGGATCAATGTCTGGCACAAGAATGTGACATTCTGAAAACTCTCATCCACTGTGCTAAGGTCGTCTCAGACACAGAGTATCTCCACTAGAACTAAGTCACCTCCAAAAAGTCTTCTGGGAAAAAGGCTGGAGTCACCGCCAGGTGCTGAGACATACAGGAAAAACACAACGAAAGACGCAATATTGGGAAAGATTACTAGCTCTTGATGAGACACAACATCTAATTAGTGTCCAGGCTCCCAGCCAAAAAGAAGGTAAGTCACGAGACCTGTGAAGGACGATCTAGAACTTAGAACAACTGGAGTACACAAAATACTATGTCAGTGTGGCTGCTACTACATCAGCCAGATAGTATATACTGTGGAGCAATGCAAATGGAACACGAGAGGTGCTTATACCTGCGCTATCCTGAAAAATTAGCTATGACAAAACATGCCTTAGAAAAACTGCACCAAATTCTATTCAATGAAAAATCTGTCATTATGAGGATGAAGGATTTGTCCCCTAGCGTTATATAAAAAATGGTTGAAATAAAAATTTCTGAAACGACAGCAGTTTGCAGTTCATCACAGCGTGGGACCTAGCAATCACAAGGTTGAAGCTGGCGTGACGGACATGGGATGTAAACATTACCCCAATTGGCAAGGGAGAGGGCACCATGGATGTCACAACCAGCAGTCAGACTCTGTAACAGCGTGGCCAAGGTGACTCAGCAGTCATTTACCATTTCACACTGGCTGGTCAGAGCTCGGTCGAAAGCTTGCTGGAATTTAACCATCTGACATGTTGGAAGTCCGAGAAGATTTTATTGATTCATATCACAGTGAAACAAAGTATTCATTTATTGTGTGTTGTTGTTGTTGTTGTTGTTGTGGTCTTCAGTCCTGAGACTGGTTTGATGCAGCTCTCCATGCTACTCTATCCTGTGCAAGCTCTTCATCTCCCAGTACCTACTGCAACCTACATCCTTCTGAATCTGCTTAGTGTATTCATCTCTTGGTCTCCCCCTACGATTTTTACCCTCCACGCTGCCCTCCAATATTAAATTGGTGATCCCTTGATGCCTCAGAACATGTCCTACCAACCGATCCCTTCTTCTGGTCAAGTTATGTCACAAACGTCTCTTCTCCCCAATCCTATTCAATACTTCCTCATTAGTTATGTGATCTACCCATCTAATCTTCAGCATTCTTCTGTAGCACCACATTTCGAAAGCTTCTATTCTCTTCTTGTCCAAACTATTTACCGTCCATGTTTCACTTCCATACATGGCTACACTCCATACAAATACTTTCAGAAATGACTTCCTGACACTTAAATCTATACTCGATGTTAACAAATTTCTCTTCTTCAGAAACGCTTTCCTTGCCATTGCCAGTCTACATCTTATATCCTCTCTACTTCGACCATCATCAGTTATTTTGCTCCCCAAATAGCAAAACTCCTTTACTACTTTAAGTGTCTCATTTCCTAATCTAATTCCCTCAGCATCACCTGACTTAATTCAGCTACATTCCATTATCCTCGTTTTGCTTTTGTTGATGTTCATCTTATATCCTCCTTTCATTTATTGTATCCTATCTAATAAGATAATATTGTATCCTATCTTATATCCTCCTTTCATTTATTGTATCCTATCTAATAAGAAATATTACTTGATAAGTGTGACAAGAACTCAAACAAATGTATGTTTTTGTTGTATTGATTCAGTCGCTTGTCGTCTTTCCCTTCAGAGGAATCTTTCTTTCCCTATCCCACTTTCAATGATTTTCAAAAGATAATTTCCAAAGACTGGGTGAGTTTTGTTACCAGCCAGGGGAAAAGAAACCAATATGTTACTTTCAGATCTATTCTTGGACAGATATCAATCTAAATTATCTTCAATGAGGAATTTTCATCCACATTTATAAATAAAATATGTTACCAGACCACTTGTCTCAAGTTACCTGCAAAGTTGACCTCAATGAAGTGGTTAGAGGCACAGAATACAGTCCCTTAAATACTTCCAGAAAACTTTCTGACAGTTTAAATGCTACTAAAAAAACATGACTTCATAATGTTTTGCAATATTCTCAGGAAAAAACAGTATTATCTGAAACTTCCAGGCAGTAAACTGTGTGCTGGACTGAGCCTCGAACTCGGGACAGGTCGTGAGTGGTGCTTGGGTAGCTCAGTTGGTAGAGCACTTGCCTGCAAAAGAAAGGTCCTGAGTTTGAGTCCCAGTCCGAGACATAGTTTTAATCTGCCAGGAAGTTTCATATCTGTGCACACTCCGCTTCAGGGTGAAAATCTCATTCTGGAAACAGTATTATCTGTTTAACAAATATGTATGAATAGTGCTTTGCTGGAAGTGTGTCTTTCCTAACTTAATTGTCTTTATTAAGTGGTCATGATAATATTTCACTATAGGACCATGAAAATACTTTTGTAATGAGTAACACCACTCTTCAAAATTTAAGATGTCATCTGTTATAATTTTCTTTCTGATGAGATTGTCTTATCCTTTGTCATTAGTTAATCTGTTAGTGAAGTGTACATTAACTGATTCCATTCTACTTATCTGTACTTCTGTACCTCAAAACTCTTGGTTTCTATATTTTTAATGTTTGTTTTATACAGTTAAGTCTTTGTTCCTATTCATCTGCCACTTACAAAAGTCATCCTACACCAAGCAATATGCATTAAGGACTAAGATATTTTTAAGAACAGTACCAAGTAAATATTCCAAATTTCTCATGCTATTATTGAGCAATAACGAAAGAAAATCTATGGAAAAAAATTTCGTTTTTTGGTTAAATATTTCTGTTCACCTCAAGTAATGATATTAGTGAAATTAACATCTAAGTTGACATGTATATTCACGTAGTCAGTAATGAAGAAGTTGCTCACTTGTTTATTTTGAAGACAACTGACTGTTTAGTTCAGCCTTAGTTAGCCACTTAGTCTGGCTCCAGCTGTCGCCAACGATATATCTACAGGGCAGCAAGTTATGTATCTAGTTTATGTTTATGCTCTTCATGGGTATGCTGCTGGATATGATTGTCTTCACTACACGCTATTTCGGCGATCCATCTGGCCGCCATCTTCAGGTGCGATCGCTGAATACACAATCACGCCGGAACTGAATGAACATCAGAAATGGCGGCTCCTTTATACCCAGGGTCCAGGCCCCTGCGCCTGCATGAGAAACGGAAGCGAAGCGAAGCGAAGAATTGTAGCGCCGCTGGTGGTAGAAATTAGCGAAAGTGATAATCGCAAATTAAGATGTAGTGGGTCGAAAACTAGACCAGATAAAGCGGAAGACCATTTCACTTATTAAGAAGAGCTCCCTGCCAAAGGACACCATCATAAAACTTCAACCAGGGGCGGCAGTACCACCCCGGTTGTATTGTTTAACGAAGGTGCACGAACCTGGAACTCATCTTAGTCCTATCGTTAGTAATTTGGGCGCTTCTACTAATAATTTAGCAAAATATCTTACTTCTGTCCTCAGCCCTTACGTTCGGAAATTTATCCAACTCGACTGATTTTATTCAACGGTTGAAGTCTTTATGCATTGGAACATCTGACCTTTTTGTATTTCACCCAGATACCTTTGGAAGAGTCCTAGTTGTTAATTTGTCATCTGTTGGATGATAAAACTAATGAGCTGTGTCGACATGTTTTGGCATCGACATATTTTTTGCTTAATGACGTTCTTTTTGAACAAACTAACGGTATGGATATGGGGGGGGGGTTCTCTTTCCCCTACTGTCGCCAATCATTTTGTGGAAGATTTTGAAGATGTCGCACCCAGGACTTCTTCTCTTCAACCTACATATTTTTGGAGGTACATGGATGATATTTTCATTGTTTGGCCACATGGAATAGAAACTCTTAATCAGTTTTCAGATTATTTTAACTGTCTTCATCCACACATCAAACTTTCCATGGAAATAGAAAAAGATGGCAAATTAGCTTTCTTGGATGTTCTAAGTAGTACACATAAAAAGAAATGGTAGCTTGGGACACGGCGTATACTATAATCCCACACATACGGACTGCTATCTTCATTCTACGAGTTGTCATCCACTACATCAGTGCATGGGAGTTGTACGTACTTTGGTCAAGAGAGCATATGCCAGGGCTCCAAAAATTTGACACAGGAACCGGATCATCTAAAACCTGTGTTCAGGCTCAACGGATATTCCAGTTATCAAATTAATCATGCTCTTCATTTGGACCATCAAGCGAACCAGCGCCGGTCACTAGTAAATCAGTTGCTTTTCTACCCTTCGCTGGAAGTATTTCTTCGAAAGTATTTCTAGAATTCTCAGGAAATATGATATCAAAAGTGTTATTTTGCCGTTGGCCAAGACTAGAGACCTGTTTGGATCTGTTAGAGATGAATTGAGATTGAGAAAGCCTGGAGTTTATAAAATTCCCTGTCAATGTGGAAAGACCTATATTGGATAGACTATTCGCACTGTTTATGACCGATGTGTGGAACATCAGCGTCACATACGTTTGCTACAACCTGAAAAATCTGCCGTCGCCGAACATTGTCTCAATGAAGGGTATAACATGTCGTTTAAAGAGACGCAAATTATTGCTCCGGCTTCTCGTTACTGGGATTTTGTGCTCAAGGAATCCATCTAAATACGATTATTTGATGACATTATTAATAGAGATAAAGGTTTTCCTTTAATCAAGATATGGTTTATCTGATATAAAACAACAACGGTCTGGTTTTCGACTCACTACATTTTAATTTGCAATTTATCACTTTCGCCAGTTTCTACCGCCGGCGGCGCTGCAATTCTTCGCTTCACAGGGGATAGCTCATCTGTTTCTCGCTCGGGCGCAGTGGCCTGGACACGGGGTGTAAAGGAGCCGCCGTTTCATTCAGTTCTGGCGTGATTGTGTACTCAGCGATCGCACCTGAAGATGGCAGCCAGATGGATCGCCGAAATATCGTGTAGTGAAGACGTTCATATCCGGCAGCATACCCGTGAAGAGCATAAACATATAAGACGCCGGGAAAAACTATGGAATCACACGTGTATCTAGTTCTTCCCGTGTTTTCTTAGTAATACATAATGATTTTAAACTTCGTGCATGTTTCTGTATGTAAAAGGTTTATTCTCGCGATTTGTAAGTGTAAATTCACGTAGTCTGTACCCAGTTTTTATTTTATCTGAACATCCATCTACACAGTTCACTATTTTATTAGCATTCAGTGGTAACACGTCAGAAGGATAAGAAGTTACATATCTAGCTACCTGTCAGGTTTTACAGTTTATTCGTTCAGTTAGTCTTGCTAGGATCAGTGCGGTGTGTGTGTGCCATGCAGACACAGGAGGAACTATCCACAGTTTGTGAACAGTTTAATGTGGGTTTTGGCTGTGGTCACCCATCTTCAGGCTACTCCTTCGGTTTTTAGGTAATGGCAGAGCATCTGGTTCATTGCTTGGGACTCCTCAGGTGTCGCTCTTTCCGCCCACCTGCTGCCAAAACACCTCCTAGTGTAACCAATGTAGTGGATTCACCCTCTCAATTCACCCTCTCACCAGGGTGTATGTGGGATGTAGCGCATCAGCATCAGTCGAGACTGAGGGCCAATGTGGAGGCTAGGCTCTGGCCTTGCCTACTCGCCCTGTGAGTGAACTTGTGGCCAATCCTTCACCAGGGTCAAAGCAAGCACATGTGGGCAAGGGCTTGCTAGCTATGTGGAGCTGCAATGTCAGGCTTGTTATGGAGCCCCTTAACCAGACAGCGTTTAACGTGGAAAGAAAGCCAATGTGCATTTGGTATGTCTACCAGGAGGCCACATCTGAGATACAGATGTAGCCCTACCACCAGAGGATGTCCGTGCCCCCACCCCAACCCCATTCCCTATCTCGCTCCATCCCTCTGCCCCCTCGAGATGCCTCTGGAAGCTTTCCACAGAGTGGGTAGCCACTTCCTCTGATACCAAAAGCCTGGGAAATTAGTCAAATAGCTGAAGACATCCAACAGTAACTGGTTTGTCTCTCAGTGGCCTTGTCAAACTAGTGGCAGTAAGTCACTTAGAATTCTGGTGTATTGCTCCCAAACTAATACTGATCAGACCTGTCAGCCTATGGGGCAGTAGAATGTTTTACTCTCCTGTTCACCCCAGGACACCTCTGCCTCCATCCCTGCACCCACCATTGGTTTGCATGTGTGCAGCTTCTACTGCCACCACCAGGTCACAAACCACTACATGTGCATCAGGGCTGTACCACTCCTGTCAGACAACCCACCACTCTCCATGCTGGACAGCTGTTAATGATTCCAGACTCGCAAAAGTTATCTTATCCTTCTGAGAAATGTATGCAAACCACACTAACAAAACGCCCCTGAACTTTGCCCCTGAATGTATGTCTGTATGCAACCTGCACCAACAAAAGACCACAGAACCTCCTTGCTGTACTACTCTCGAGTAGTTGCTTCCTTTGTGTAATGCACCCCTGACCTATCAAGTGGAGCCCTACAGTTCCTCACCCAATAATGAAGGTAGAGAACTCTGCAGCGCTACTGAGTTGATGAAGCCTTTGGTTGAGACCCTCCACTCGCCTCCAAACAAAAGGACCCACCAACTTTGGTAATAATGCTGGAAATTGCAGTCTTTGGTCGCACCCCATGCATAAGGCCAGCAGCCTTCACTAGCTCCACAGCCACCTGTATGAACTGAGGAGAACCCATTCGACAGGTGTCAGTGGTGCCAATGGGAGACACAACTGCACCTCGCATTCTCGATAGCTGCAAATAGGGCTGTCTCCATATCTGACCCTCTGTAGACATACCGAATGCACATTGGCTTTCTTTCCACCCCAAACGTTGTATGCTTAAGGGGTTCCATAATACACCTGATGTTGGAGCTCCACATAACTAGCAAGCCCTTGACCATGTGTGCTTGGTTTGATCCTGCTGAAGAATCGGCCATAAGTTCACTCACAGGGCGAGTAGGCAAGGCCAGAGCCCAGCCTCCACATTGGCCCTCTATCTCGACTGATGTGGATGTGCTACATCCTGCCACTCACCCTGCTGTTACTGTGGACCCACTCCATCAGGTACACTATGAGTTGCTTTGACAGCAGAACCGTGGGCGAGAAGATTGACACCTGAGTAGTGCCAAGCGATGTGCCAGATGCTCACCCATCACTAAAACCCCAAGACTGCCTGAGTTGGATGATCACACCCAAACTCGAATTTAACTGTTCGCAAACTGCAGTCAGATCCTCCTGTGTCCACACAGTATAAACACATTGTACTCATCCTAGCAGGACTAAGTGAACAAGTAAACTATAAAAGCTGACAGGTAGCTAGATATGCAACTTGTTACCCTCCTGACGTACCACAAAAGGATCTAATAAAATAATGAACTGTGTAGCTGGCTGTTCAGAAAAAAATGACAACTGATACAGACTATATGAATTTACACTTACAAAATGTTAGAATAAACCTCCTGAATATAAAAACGTGCACGAAATTTGAAGATAATATATTAATAAGAAAGCACATGAAGAACTACACTCCTGGAAATTGAAATAAGAACACCGTGAATTCATTGTCCCAGGAAGGGGAAACTTTATTGACACATTCCTGGGGTCAGATACATCACATGATCACACTGACAGAACCACAGGCACATAGACACAGGCAACAGAGCATGCACAATGTCGGCACTAGTACAGTGTATATCCACCTTTCGCAGCAATGCAGGCTGCTATTCTCCCATGGAGACGATCGTAGAGATGCTGGATGTAGTCCTGTGGAACGGCTTGCCATGCCATTTCCACCTGGCGCCTCAGCTGGACCAGCGTTCGTGCTGGACGTGCAGATCGCGTGAGACGACGCTTCATCCAGTCCCAAACATGCTCAATGGGGGACAGATCCGGAGATCTTGCTGGCCAGGGTAGTTGACTTACACCTTCTAGAGCACGTTGGGTGGCACGGGATACATGCGGACGTGCATTGTCCTGTTGGAACAGCAAGTTCCCTTGCCGGTCTAGGAATGGTAGAACGATGGGTTCGATGACGGTTTGGATGTACCGTGCACTATTCAGTGTCCCCTCGACGATCACTAGTGGTGTACGGCCAGTGTAGGAGATCGCTCCCCACACTATGGTGCCGGGTGTTGGCCCTGTGTGCCTCGGTCGTATGCAGTCCTGATTGTGGCGCTCACCTGCATGGCGCCAAACACGCATACGACCATCATTGGCACCAAGGCAGAAGCGACTCTCATCGCTGAAGACGACATGTCTCCATTCGTCCCTCCATTCACGCCTGTCGCGACACCACTGGAGGCGGGCTGCACGATGTTGGGGCGTGAGCGGAAGACGGCCTAACGGTGTGCGGGACCGTAGCCCAGCTTCATGGAGACGGTTGCGAATGGTCCTCGCCGATACCCCAGGAGCAACAGTGTCCCTAATTTGCTGGGAAGTGGCGGTGCGGTCCCCTACGGCACTGCGTAGGATCCTACGGTCTTGGCGTGCATCCGTGCGTCGCTGCGGTCCAGTCCCAGGTCGACGGGCACGTGCATCTTCCGCCGACCACTGGCGACAACATCGATGTACTGTGGAGACCTCACGCCCCACGTGTTGAGCAATTCGGCGGTACGTCCACCCGGCCTCCCGCATGCCCACTATACACCCTCACTCAAAGTCCGTCAACTGCACATACGGTTCACGTCCACGCTGTCGCGGCATGCTACCAGTGTTAAAGACTGCGATGGAGCTCCGTATGCCACGGCAAACTGGCTGACACTGACGGCGGCGGTGCACAAATGCTGCGCAGCTAGCGCCATTCGACGGCCAACACCGCGGTTCCTGGTGTGTCCACTGTGCTGTGCGTGTGATCATTGCTTGTACAGCCCTCTCGCAGTGTCCGGAGCAAGTATGGTGGGTCTGACACACCGGTGTCAATGTGTTCTTTTTTCCATTTCCAGGAGTGTAGATATATAACTTGCTGCCCTGTAGATGTATCGTAGGCGACAGCTGTAGCCAAACTAAACAGCTTATTAGGCTGAACTAAACAACCACTTGTCCTCAAAACAAACAAATGAGTTACTACATCACTACTGACTGGCTAAATATACTCTTCAACACGCGATAATAAACCTATTAAATAGAAAAAAAGCTCAAAATTGAAGCAATATACGAGGAGCTACTTTTCAAAACGCATTATGTCCCAAAAAGTAAATTTTTCAGGGGAAGTGGAAAACGTATAACGAAAAAAACATTCGATTACTTTTTACGAATTTTCCACCACATACTCAGGTAGGACTGTTGATCAAAATGTGTTTAATACAAGGAAATTGCTTTTTATACTTTCAAGGTTTGAGCACTTTAGTGATCGACAAAATGCGTTTTGTTGGGTTCTGTTGGACAATCTGCCTTTTGATGTAAGTTTTTTGGACTAATGTGTTTTGATTAGTTTTCAGTGACAGAACTGTTAAAAATGCTGTTTATTGTTTGAAAATATTTGTACATTTTTTAGCATTCACTGATACATTTTAACACCAGAAGCAGGAACAAAAACGAAAATGTGCTTCATTTACAATAACAAAGTTCACAATATTTTTCCCAAAACAGGATCCCTTTCTAAACAATCACAAATAGTACCTTGGGCAACAAGTTCTTTATATATAAGGCTGATTGAGTGAAAAATTCAAGTATTTCATTTTCTCTCCAGTTGTTTCCACATCTGAGGCTTAGTAGTTTTTCCACATCATCTTTCTTTTCCTGTTTCAACCGCATCAGTGATGAACTTTTGAGATGTTTGGTACCTTGTTCAGGTGTATCCACTTGTACCTAATGGCAAAAAGCGCATTGAAGGCTCATCATAATAGTAGGTGATGTGTGCTTTGATTTTCACATCAGTTACCCATCAGTTACCCCATCAAATGGATCCTTTTCAGATCACTGATCCCTTCTACAGGCCTCATAATTGTACATAGTTCCTTGAAATCAAATATTTCCCAGTCTTTCCCTAAAAACCTTGTTTCGCCCACTTCCTGGCAAGTGTTTGGATTCAATATTTCTGAAATTAACGAAGTTTCTTTCCTACTCGTCCAAATACTCTGTCAGGAGGTTTTACCTCATCTTAGTCCTTAATGAGTATTTCTTGGTGAAGGATGACTTTTGCAAGTGATGAATAGACAGATGAGTAGGAACAAAAATTTAACTTTGCAAAACAGATACTAAAAATATAGAAACCACAGCGAATACCAAGAGTTTTGAGGTACAGAAATACAGATAAGTAAAAGTGAATCAGTTAATGTACACTTCACTAACAGATTAACTAATGGCAAATGACATGACAAATCTCATTAGAAAAAACTAATACTAATAGATGAAATCGTAAAATGTGAAGAATGGTATTACTCATTACAACATTATCTTCTTGGTCCTATAGCAAAACATTATCTTGACCACTTAAGAAACACAATTAAGTTAGGAAAGACATGCTCACAGGAAAGCAGTGTTCATACATATTTGTTAAATAGATAATAGTGTGCTTTCGCTGAGAATATACCGAAATATTAAGAAACCATGTTTTTTAGTACCACATTTTTAATTATAAATGTGGAAGAAAATTCCTCATTGAAGATAATTTAGATTGAGATCTGTCCAAGAAGAGATCTGAAAGTAACATCTTATTTTATTTTCCCCTGGCTGTTTAACAAAACAATCCTTGGAAATTATCTTTCGACAATCGGTGAAAGTGGTATAGGGAAAGAAAGAGTCCTCTGAAGGGAAAGAGGACGAGCAACTGAATCAATACAACAAAAAATGTATATTTGTTTAAGTTCTTGTCACATTTATCAAGCAAATATTCTTATTACATAGAATAAAATCTATGAATGCATGGTCTCACAGCGATATGAAGCAATAAAATATTCCCAGACTTCCAGCCATGTCAGATGGTTAAAATCCCATGAGCTTTCGACTGAGCTGTCCTAGGAAAGTGGTAAACGACTGCTGAGTCACTGTGGTCTCACTGTTACAGAGCTCTACTGTTGGCTGCGACATCCCTGCTGCCCTCTCCCTCACCAGTTGTGGTAATATTTACATCACACATCCACCATGGCAACTTCAACCTTGTGATGGCTAGGTCCCCCACTGTGCTGAAATGCAAACCGCCGTTGTTTCAGATATTTTTATTTCAGCCACTTGTTTTGTAACGCTATCCAACAATCCCTTCATCCTCATAATGACAGATTTTTCATTGAATAGAATTTGGTGTCATTTTTCTAAAGCATGTTCCGCCATAGCTAATTTTTCAGGATAGCATAGGCATAAGCACCTCTCGTGTTCCATCTGGCATTGCTCCACAGCATGTACTATTTGGCTGATATAGTAGCAGCCACACTGATACGGTATTTTGTACACTCAAGGCATTCTAAGTCCTAGATCGTCCTTCATAGGCCTCGTGAGTTATCGTGTTTTTGCTGGGGCTCGAACAATAATGAGATGTTGTGTCTCATCAGAGACTGGTAATCTTTCCCGACATTGTACCATAGAAATGTAGTTTCTTGTCTTCTTGGGTGATGTTTATCCTTCATGTCTCACCAGAAATAACCTCTGACACCTGGCGGTGACTCTAGCCAATTCCCCAGAAGACTTTTAAAAGATGGCTTGGTTCTAGTGGCAGATCTTCAGCGTCTGAGATGACCTTAGCACAGTTACTGAGGGTGTTCAGGACGTCACGTTTTTGTGCTAGATGGTGGTGGCTAATAGCGTCCAGATACCGATGCATGTGTGTATGTTTCCTGTACATACTGTGACTGAGGTGTCCATTGGTTTTCCAGCGAACAAGGACTTCAACGAAGGGCAATGTACCATTTTTCTCTACTTCCATCATAAACCTAATGTGGTGGAGAATGCGGGTTAGGTGTTCTAAATTCTTCCAGTTCTTCACATCCATGGCGCCATTACGTTCCACAAGTTCTATATATAATACTATGTATAGAAACATAATTACACACTAAATTTTCCATGTACAACATTAACACTAATCCATAGCAACTACTATGTACCACAGTACAATTAACTTGGCATAGGCAAATTTTAGAGACTTGGTTGAATTGGGGGTGTTTAGAATTAGTAAATGAAATGTACATCTTAATTGACAATACATACATTACATAAGCATTATGAATATTCTGTTTATTTATATTTTAATTCATTTACAAATATTTTGTATTTACCACATAAGTAACACATAAAGTATTTGTGTAAATGGATGATGCCCATTCAGAAACACACTTTCAGTATTCCACTTTCGTCATATTCTTTAATACCCAATTTTATGTACCAAAAGGCTAAGAAACATTCTAATTTCAGGCAATAGAGAGAGAAAGTCTAGTTCTGAATGACACTTTCGTAGATATTTGAAAGAAAGTGAAATTCGAGTCAAGAAGCTAAAATGTTTAGAAAAAGAATTGTGACCTTAGGGAAAATGGTCTGCTTAAACGAGATGACTCCAAAAGTTAACGATTTATATTTTCCAGAGTCTTCATCCTCCTAATGAATTTGGAATATTTCGCGATGTAGTAGTATGTCTGTCGATGTGAAACTCCTTGGCTGATTAAATTTGTGTGCATGTTAACGACTTGTTTTAAAGATGCTTGAATCCATAGTAGTATTGTAGGAGGCTACTCATCTTTTCGGAAGACTGAAGAAAGCAGCTGATCTGAGTCTTGTAAGTTGGCCCAAATAACTAACTAACTACAACTGAACAGGCCTCGGCGGCTCCAAAAACACCGAACAACCGGCGTGTCATCCTCAGCTAAATGGTCAGATGCAGGTATGAAGGGACATGTCGCCAGTACACCGCTCTCTCAGCTATTGTCAGTATTTGTGACCATGCCACATCTTAATCAAGTAGCTCCTGAACTTGCGTTACAAGGGCTGAGTGCTCTGCGCTCGTCAATAACGTTAGGCAGATACAGATGATTACGCATTCAAGTGACAGCTCACCTGACAGCGCTTAACTTCATTGATTTGATGGAAAGCATTTGTAATCATCTTGTTAATGTTGTACGCCATTCGCTCTACATTCCTATCCACAGCCCCCTGTCTCTCTCTCTCTCTCTCTCTCTCTCGCTCTCTCTCTCTCTCACTCACTCTCCCCCTATACTGAAAACACATTCACACGAACTAAATACTTCACATGTCAACAATCTTCATAATCCGCAAGGCGCATCCCAGATAAACAAGCCACAAAACAAATGAACACTACATAGTCACAACAACACCTAGTGGCGGCGAAAACTCTGTACTTGGGAAGAAATCGTATATAATGAATGTGCAACACAAAAGCGAATGAAGTAAGTGTGTTATCCCAACACAAAAAAGTAAAAACACCATAGCACCAAAAAAATCTAACTAACACGACAAGCAAGTCGATACACAGTGGTTCTCGGTCGGAAATTCATAACAAAAAAATAAAATAACGTTTTGCTGTTTAGAGATGACAAGATGTCGACTATGTAGTAGGCGCAAAGCTACTAGTATAAATGTCCTATAGCTCCGTGTGAGCTATGTGTACAAATGCATACATCACTTTATTTCCAAATGTACTATAAAACTAGAAACCTTAGATATATCTAAACAAACAACACAGACTGCCTCAACTCAGTGATACAGGTCTCGACTCTACTGTCCGCAAACCAATGTAAAAACATTAGACAATAATCTCTTATTTCACAGATGGAAATATTTTGTGCCAAAAGTTTCTTTAAAGGCTGTAGAAGGAAAATAAAAAAACCCACTGAAGACAGAACAAAATGGGCTGAAACTTATCTATATGAAAACAAAACTATGAAGGTGTCTTGAAGAAGGCGGAATTCCTCTCCAAGAAAGCAAACAGTCACATGTGTCATAAGGATAATGTTTCTTTTTAATTATTTTCTATTTAAATAACAAAATAGTTGTTATGTTTCTGCGTTCCATGGGTTATTAAATTACCAAGAGACAGGAATTATCATGAAATACATGCAAAACCAGAAAAAACACACTGATTCCATGACAAGCTACATCATGAAGAAGTACTTTCGAAAATGTGTATATGTGCAGCTTACTCCGCTGAAAGCGAGGGAATACAAGCACATACCTCATGCATGAGAAGTATACGCTGATAAGCAAGAACATTATGACTACTGCCCACCGTGAGCCTAGATGCCGCTTGGTGAAGTTGCAGGCATGTACAAGGTGCTAAATGAAGATCTTGCCAGACTTGCCTCTATTTTCTATCTTGAACTTATTATCAATGAGATCTGAAAGTCTTCTGTAACTTCTTTTTTTATTTTCTCTCCATTGTTGACCAAATGTAGAATTGCTGCTTTTGTTTCATGAGGTGCATTCAAGTTCTAAGTCCTCTGATTCTTTTTCTAATTAACTACTCACCCGAAATCGATGAAACTGGCGTTACTTCTCGACGTAATCGCCCTGCAGACGTACACATTTTTCACAACGCTGACGCCATGATTCCATGGCAGCGGCGAAGGCTTCTTTAGGAGTCTGTTTTGACCACTGGAAAATCGCTGAGGCAATAGCAGCACGGCTGGTGAATGTGCGGCCACAGAGAGTCTTTCATTGTTGGAAAGAGCCAAAAGTCACTAGGAGCCAGGTCAGGTGAGTAGGGAGCATGAGGAATCACTTCAAAGTTGTTATCACGAAGAAACTGTTGCGTAACGTTAGCTCGATGTGTGGGTGCGTTGTCTTGGTGAAACAGCACACGCGCAGCCCTTCCCGGACGTTTTTGTTGCAGTGCAGGAAGGAATTTGTTCTTCAAAACATTTTCGTAGGATGCACCTGTTACCGTAGTGCCCTTTGGAACGCAATGGGTAAGGATTACGCCCTTGCTGTCCCAGAACATGGACACCATCATTTTTTCAGTACTGGCGGTTACCCGAAATATTTTTGGTGGTGGTGAATCTGTGTGCTTCCATTGAGCTGACTGGCGCTTTGTTTCTGGATTGAAAAATGGCATCCACGTCTCATCCATTGTCACAACCGACGAAAAGAAAGTCCCATTCATGCTGTCTTTGCGCGTCAACATTGCTTGGAAACATGCCACACAGGCAGCCATGTGGTCGTCCGTCAGCATTCGTGACACCCACCTGGATGACAATTTTCGCACTTTCATGTCGTCATGCAGGATTGTGTGCACAGAACCCACAGAAATGCCAACTCTGGAGGCGATCTGTTCAACAGTCATTCGGCGATCCCCCAAAACAATTCTCTCCACTTTCTCGATCATGTCGTCAGACCGGCTTGTGCGAGCCCAAGGTTGTTTCGGTTTGTTGTCACATGATGTTCTGCCTTCATTAAACTGCTGCACCCACGAATGCACTTTCGACACATCCATAACTCCATCACCACATGTCTCCTTCAACTGTCGATGAATTTCAATTGGTTGACTACAAGTGTAATAAGAAATGCCAAGAAAGGAAGGAAAATATATTTGCTTAACAAGAGTGATAGGGCACAAATCGCAGAATATCTGAGTGACCACCATCAAACGTTCATTTCTGAGGAAGAGGATGTGGAACAAAAATGGAAAAAATTCAGAAACATCGTCCAGTACGCCTTAGATAAGTTCGTACCGACTAAGGTCCAAAGCGAGGGGAAAGATCCACCGTGGTATAACAATCATGTACGAAAGGTACTACGGAAACAAAGAAAGCTTCATCATAGGTTTAAGAGTAGTCGAATCATAGCTGATAAGGAAAAGCTGAACGAAGCGAAAAAGAGCGTAAAGAGAGCAATGAGATAAGCATTCAACGAATTCGAACATAAAACATTGGCAAACAATCTAAACAAGAACCCTAAAAAGTTTTGGTCATATGTAAAATCGGTAAGCGGATCTAAATCCCCTATTCAGTCACTCGTTGACCACGATGGCACCGAAAAAGAGGACGGCCGAAAAAAGGCAGAAATACTGAATTCAGTGTTCCGAAACTGTTTCACTGCGGAAAATCGTAACACGGTCCCTGACTTCAGCCGTCGCATGGACGCCAAAATGGAAAATATTGAAATAAACGATATCGGAATTGAAAAACAACTGCTATCACTTAGTAGCGGAAAAGCATCCGGACCAGACGAGATACCCTTAAGATTCTACAGTGATTATGCTAAAGAACTTGCCCCCTTTCTATCAGCAATTTATCGTAGATCGCTGGAAGAACGTAAAGTACCTAGCGACTGGAAGAAAGCGCAGGTCGTTCCCATTTTCAAGAAGGGTCATAAATCAGATGCGAATAATTATAGGCCTATTTCGCTTACGTCAATCTGTTGTAGAATAATGGAACATGTTTTGTGTTCTCGTATTATGACGTTCTTAGATAATACAAATCTCCTTCATCATAACCAATATGGATTCCGCAAACAGAGATCATGTGAAACTCAGCTCGCCCTATTTGCCCAAGAAATTCACAGTGCCGTAGACACTGGCGAGCAGATTGATGCCGTATTCCTGGACTTCAGGAAGGCATTTGATACGGTTCCGCACTTACGTTTAGTGAAAAAAATACGAGCTTACGGAATATCGGACCAGGTTTGTGATTGGATTCAGGATTTCCTAGAAGAAAGAACACAACATGTCATTCTTAACGGTTCAAAATCTGCAGATGTAGAGGTAATTTCGGGAGTACCGCAAGGAAGCGTGATAGGACCTTTATTGTTTACAATATACATAAATGACTTAGTTGACAACATCGGTAGCTCCGTGAGGCTATTTGCAGATGACACGGTTGTCTACAAGAAAGTAGCAACATCAGAAGACTCGTACGTACTCCAGGAAGACCTGCAGAGGATTAATGCATGGTGCGACAGCTGGCAGATTTCCCTAAACGTAGATAAATGTAATATAATGCGCATACATAGGGGCAGAAATCCATTCCAGTACGATTATGCCATAGGTGGTAAATCATTGGAAGCGGTAACGACCGTAAAATACTTAGGAGTTACTATCCGGAGCGATCTGAAGTGGAATGATCACATAAAACAAATAGTGGGAAAAGCAGGCGCCAGGTTGAGATTCATAGGAAGAATTCTAAGAAAATGTGACTCATCGACGAAAGAAGTAGCTTACAAAACGCTTGTTCGTCCGATTCTTGAGTATTGCTCATCAGTATGGGACCCTTACCAGGTTGGATTAATAGAAGAGATAGACATGATCCAGCGAAAAGCAGCGCGATTCGTCATGGGGACATTTAGTCAGCGCGAGAGCGTTACGGAGATGCTGAACAAGCTCCAGTGGCGGACACTTCAAGAAAGGCGTTACGCAATACGGAGAGGTTTATTATCGAAATTACGAGAGAGCACATTCCGGGAAGAGATGGGCAACATATTACTACCGCCCACATATATCTCGCGTAATGATCACAACGAAAAGATCCGAGAAATTAGAGCAAATACGGAGACTTACAAGCAGTCGTTCTTCCCACGCACAATTCGTGAATGGAACAGGGAAGGGGGGATCAGATAGTGGTACAATAAGTACCCTCCGCCACACACCGTAAGGTGGCTCGCGGAGTATAGATGTAGATGTAGATGTAGGTTTCACACCACGCAAATTCAGAAAACGAATGATTGCACGCTGTTCAAGTAAGGAAAACGTCGCCATTTTAAGTATTTAAAACAGTTCTCATTCTCGCCGCTGGCGGTAAAATTCCATCTGCCATACGGTGCTGCCATCTCTAGGACATATTGACAATGAACGCAGCCTCATTTTAAAACAATGCACATGTTTCTATCTCTTTCCAGTCCAGAGAAAAAAAATCGGAGGCCTTAGAACTTGAATGCACCTCGTAATTCGCTATGAAAAGTATGTAAGCACAGCAGATGGGGGATCACTCTCACGAAGATATGCAAATGGGGAAATCCACTGTGATAAGCAACTTTGTCAAAGGATAGGTTATTATTACGCAAAGTCTGTGAACCAGTATCTCGAAAAAGGCGAATCTGATCGAATGTTCACTTACTACTATAGTGAGCATCTACAGTAAGAGGTAGAAGGGCAGTGAAAGTACCACTAGGCGTTAAATGGTTAGACTTCATGACTCTTTGCAGAACATGAGGTTTGGTGGCTTGTCTGCTCTGTAAAGTAGGACAGATAGTGATGATGTTGGCAACTCTGCTGAAAGAGCACAATGCTGGTGCACGCGTAAGTGCTCCGGAGCACACCATTCATTGTACATTCTTGACAATGCAGCTCTGCAGCAAACCAGCCCTACATGTTCGCATGTTGATCCAACGACATCGTCAGTTACGATTGGAGTGGGCTCGGAACCACCGGGATACGATCGACGATCAATGGAAACTTGTTGGATCTTCAGGTGAATCAAATTTTTGCAACACTAGGTCGATGGTCGTCTCCACAAACGCCGTCATCGAGATGCTCCAAACGTGTAGCGTGCCACGGACCCGTGCTGTTGGGGGAAGCATTATGCTACAAAAGACATTTCCCTGCTGTTGCATGTGACCTGTGATTGAAATCGAAGACACGCTTACAGCTGTGAACCACCTGCATACCTTCATGGCTGATTTTTTTCTTTACGGCGAGGTCATCTTTCAGCAGCAGAACTGTCAGTGTCTCGGCTCCAGAACAGTGCAACAGTGGTTTTAGGAGCATTGTGGTGAACTCACTGAGCCGTTCGCGGCTCGTGTTCATGCTGTTTATTGTTTGTCATTTACTCTTTACGGTACTGCCACCTCGTTTTCTTATTCGATTTACCGGCGTCACTGTCTTACCTGCCCGTGAATGGCAGCAGCAGCGCTTATTGGTAAGAGCAGTGTCGTATTATATTTGAAGCGACAGCTAGTATTTCCGGCTCGTCGTGTGCCGAGAGTTCAGTTGGGAGGGCGAAGCAGTCAGGGACGGAGCTCCAGTGAGGCGCGGACAGCCAGTACTTACTGACCCCTGGCCACACACATGAACTGTCCGACGGAAGGAGATTGGAGTGGGAACGACCGCCGGTTGGTCGTCTCATTAAGCGACGTCTATTTGGTCTTTTGACCATTTCTGAGCCTCGTCAGTTGGTCATCTTGTCGGACGTGGGTCGGTTCCTTCCTTGTGCAGAGATGTCGTCGCCGATAGGCAAGAGTTACCTCTGCATAGGTGGGTCAGAGCCAGTGTGCCCAGTGTCGCCGTGTCTCCGAGTACCGAACGGACATCGAGTTGAGTCGGGTTGGAGTTGCAGTGATCTCCCGGACAGCCAAGACTCGCCTGACTGTTGCTGACACTCATAACTTGAGTGAGGACGACCTTGGTTCGTCGTTCGGTCGGTCGTCTCATTAGACGACGTGTATTTGGTCGCCAACCGCTTATGGAAACTCAGTGTGTGTGTGTGTGACTTGTCATTTCTCCTGGTTGTTCCACGGTGATTGATTTTAGGATTTTCAGAGTTCTTGGTGCAGGTGTTTATGTGGAACTGTGTGTAGCTTCTGTGATTTCCGCTGAGCAGATGAATGCTGACTGTGTACTGGAGTAGTAGTTGGTCGGTTGGGACGGAGCAGCGAGGAAGTTTCTGTGGTGTGAGGTCAGACTTGGGCTGCTGGTGGCGTGCACGCATGGTTGGAGTTGTGTGGCACTAGCTGCGAGAGCTGCAAAGTTCGTCACCCACCGAACCTGGATACTGGAGTTGAGCAATCAGTGAACCTGTTATGAAACCTCAACTGCTTTGACATCTCTTCATTGATTGCTGATTGTTGCTTCCTGGGATGTTTCTGCAAGCAGGACAAATAGGAGATCCGGGTTGTATCCGCAGCGCCACCTACCACTTTTGAAAGATGTGGGGAGTTTGCTGTCGTGGATAAGTGCCAGGTGGCTTAACTCGGCCCACGCCAGAACGGCTTCACCGTTTTTGTCTTCTTGTGCATATCCCCATACGTGACTATGGCTGTTTAAATCACCGATGATAAAAGCCGTTTCCCGTGTTCGATTCCCGGCGGGGTCAGGGATTTTCTCTGCCTCGTGATGACTGGGTGTTGTGTGATGTCCTTAGGTTAGTTCGGTTTAAGTAGTTCTAAGTTCTAGGGGACTGATGACCATAGATGTTAAGTCCCATAGTGCTCAGAGCCATTTGAACCATTTTTTTGATAAAAGCCGTTTTCTGTTTACCGATTTTTACTGGTGGTTCAAAGAGGAAGTCTATATTTGGGGTCTTATACAGTGAGGTCATCGTGTATTCGCCAAATTCCACCATGATAATCTCGATATCTCTCTCCTCAGTGTGATCTGCCACCCTCGCTTGGAGATCTGGTTTGGTGAACACGGCACTCCTGTATTGCACGTGCGGTCTTTCTGCTACTAGTTTCATCCCTGGAACCTTGAGGCGTCGGTGTTGGATGTCCCTATGCGTTTCTTCCACTCAGAGTACGTCACATTTGGTTTTTTGACAAAGCTCACTCAGCAATTGTTCTTTGCAAGACGAAAGACCTTCTATGTTCACAGAGATGATCGTCAAAGCCGGTTCTGATAAGAACCTATCCGGTTTTTCTCGAGACATTATGTCGCTCTACTGTGATGCTTCTGGTGTGAGAGAATCTGCCGGCTTAGAGCCGTTGCCCAGGGGACGCCCGAATGTGTTATTAATAACACATCCTTCGCGGAGGCTTCTCTTCTCTCGTGTCCCCCTGCACTTCACTAATAAATTATAATCATTTCAAAAGTTAAACGCAATACAGCAAGATGGCTGCAAAATTTTACCGACTCCAGCACACCATCACGTGGCTGCTTGAGGGAACAGCCCAGTAAGCAACGACCAGCAATCAACGAAGAGATGTCACAGCAGTTGAGGTTTCATAACGGGTTCACTTATTACTCAACTCCAGTATGCAGGTTCGGTGGGCGACGAACTTTGCAGCCCTCGCTGCCAGTGCCACACAACTCCGACTACACGTGCACGCCGCCAGTGGCCCCAGCATGACCATACGTCGCGGAGACTTCCTCGCTGCTCCGTCCCAACCGACCAACTACTACTCCAGTACACAGACAGCATTCATCTGCTCAGCGGAAATCTCAGAATTTACACACAGTTCCACGTAAACACTTGCACCAAGAACTTCGACAATCCTAAAACCAATCACCATGGAACAACAAGGAGAAATGGCAAGCCACACAAGCGGTCGGCGACCAAATACACGTCGTCCGATGGGACGACCGACCGAACGACCAACCAAGGTCGTCCCCACTCAAGTTGTGAGTGTCGTCAACGGTCGGGCGATTCTTGGCTGTCCGGAGCTCACTGCAACTCCAACCCGACTCAACTCGATGTTCGTTCGGAACTCGGAAACACGGTGACACTGGACACACTGGCTCAGACCACCCATGCAGAGGTAACTCTTTCCCATCTCTGCACAAGGAAAGAACCGACCCACGTCTGGCAAGATGACCAAATACACGTCGCTTAATGAGACGACCAACCAAACGACCAACTGGCGGTCGTTCCCGCTCCAGTCTCCTTCTGTCAGACAGTTCATGTGTGTGGCCAGCGGTCGACAAGTACTAGCTGTCCGCGCCTCACTGGGGCTCCGTCCCCGACTGCTTCGCCCTCTCGATTGAACTCCCGACACAAGACGAGCTGGAAATACTAGTGGTGGCGTCAAAGATAATACAACAGTGCTCTTATCGATAAGCGCTGCTGCTGCCACTCACGGGCAGTGAAGACAAGAACTTAGTGACGCCAGTAAATCAAATAAGAAAACGAGCTGGCAGTACCGTAAAGAGAAGATGACAAATAATAGACGGCACGAACAATAGCTGCGCAAAATTTGACTTGAACACCATGACACAAATCTCACATCTTGTACACAATATGGCAACTTTTAGATCAATGTTCTATCACCTTCACAATGTACCCAAGGCAAAGGAGCCACAAAATCCAGAATTTCTGGATCACATATGCCAATGGGTATGATTTCAGTTATGTAAGGAATATTAATAAGAATGTACTGTGCAAAAAAAAAAAAAAAAACAAAAAAAAAAAACTTGCTGGAAGAAGGGAGAATCAAATGGAGATGAAATCACATGATGGAGATTGGATTAGCGGAAGATGATTTCATTGGGTACCACAGGATACTATATTTTGGCATGACTTTATAAAACGTAGGCAAGAAGTTAGCGCAAAGAAAGATAAAGCCAGCTTCCTTTATTCCTCAAAATCTTGGCCAAAGATTTGTACATAGAGTGAATGTCACTAGTGAAAAGTAAAATTCTGCTGGTGTATATTGGATGAGATGTGACATGTTCTGCAAGGTATTTGGGGTAGACTGGCTGAAGGTTTGGGATTAGGTTTAGGGAAAACCAAAGTATAAACTTTCAATAACCAGTTACAGGATTTTAGCCACTATGTTACAGGTGTAGCCTATAATTTAAGTTTTACACAGAGAATATAAGGGAAGACCTTCAACATTCTTGAAGATATTGACGTAATGCAGAGTCTAAAAATAATATCCCATCAACATACCATTAATAATCAGGTGGAGTTAAGCCACTGCAATGTACTGTCCATCTTCCATTGCTTTCAAGGATATAAAGCTATGGTTTATTGACTGCCTCATATTGGTCCTGGGCATTTCTTTAAATGCTCTTGTGTCTGGCATACTTTGTTCTACCCACATGTTTTTGTAAAATATTTTCTAGTTTGTAGTAGAGAGTTTTGTAACCGGGGTCTCAATCAGTCTTATGATTTTTGAATACAAGTGGAAATGTTTGTTACTTCCCCACTTCTGCCTGTGTTGGCGCTACTGCCCTCTGCTGTGACACATGTGAGGAGATTGACTATCTGTGTGGCCCTGTATGGCAAGGCAATTGGAGGGATTCTGTTCGCTGCTTCCTGGTATGATGTGAGTTTTTTTATTATTGGGCTATCACCACTACTAGCTGGGACTCTATCTTACTTTTTTCTATTACTTTGTAGGTTAACACAGTCTTAACATGTCTTTTTCAACTGTTGAACTGCATTAATTAAATCCTGCTTGTTGCAGGTAACAGGATTTTATATGGAGAAGGTTGAACCTCTATTCTTCCCATCTTCTGAGCTTAGTGTTTTAGCAATGTGTGTTGCTTGTCATATTGATTGTCATGCAGCTTATTCTATTCGAAGTGGTGCTCGTTTTGGGATCATATTTTTTATGTTATTCAGATGTACACTGAAAGATGTGATTTGATATCAAGAAACCAGTCATATTCCTACAAATAAATATTCATATACAGCTGGAAGCAGTTTATATGGGAAATATGGTTAACATGTTCATGACACTAACTGAAGACCACCACCAAGTGTGTTGAAAGAAAGGCAAAAGTTGTGTTTAGTGAGGTATTTGTAAGTTTCAATTTCCTATGTGTACATTATGATGATTTGTTAATGCTTCCCATTTTTAATTTCCATATTACATCTTCATTTGTGTTTAGAGAATAGTGTATCTGGTATTTTGAATGATGTTTTGATTTCTAAAAGTTATGAAAGGGCGTCTGCATATGCATTTTTGACTTGAACTTTTCATCCAGTTTGAAAAAGCTTGCTCAGAAATTTGTAAAGGTTCTGCTTCAGCTGTTTGACATGACAAAACTAGTTGTAAAAGAAACCTATCCTCTGCATGTACTGACTGATGTAATTATAAAACCTAATTTATTGATAATTTTTATATGCAATTAATTGGAACTACTGTAAGAGGACATTAAAGTGTCATGCAAAAGAAATGAACGTAGGTCTAATAAAAGAGACATTGAAAGCATCGTGTGAAATAATTTGAAATTGCCACTGAAAGTAGTAACAAACACTTATTTAAGAGAAACAAAAAATGCGACACATTTTCAAGAAAGATGAGTAAATGAATTTGTAATATTGTGTGTTTATCATTTAAAGTCTACCTAAATAGTAATGGAGAAAACATTATGTTATATTCAGTTTAATTTCTGCGCCCTATGTATAGTTAACAGTTATTTTTGGCATTCTTGAAGTATGTAGGTGGTGCTGCCTAACTAGTTACAAACAAATAATTTTCACACACCTATTTTTTGTGGTCATTGCATTACAAATTATTTATTCTACATCTACTGCTATATGCTGCAAACCACCATCAGGTGCATCCTCATTCATCTACATCCACATCCTCATGAACACTCTGCAAATCACACTCAAGTGCCTGGCAGAGGGTTCGTCGAACCACCTTCACAATAATTCTCTATTATTCCACTCTCGAATAGCGCGCGGAAAAAAACGAACACCTATATCTTTCCATGCAAGCTCTGATTTTCCTTATTTTATTATGATGATCGTTTCTCCCTATATAGGTCGGCGTTAGCAAAATACTTTCGAATTCGGGTAGAAAGTTGTTGATTGAAATTTTATGAAAAGTATCTGCTGCAACGAGGAACGCCTTTGTTTTAATGGTGTCCATCCCAAATTCTGTATCATGTCTATGACTCTCTCTCCCCTATTTCTCGATAATATGAAACGTGCTACTCTTCTTTGAACTTTCTCGATGTACTCCATTAATCCTGTCTGGTAAGCATTCCAGACAATGCAGCAGTACTCCAAAGGTGACAGACAAGTGTAGTGTAGGCAGTCTCTTTAGTAGATCTGTTATATTTTCTAAGTGTTCTGACAGTAAAATGCAGTCTTTGGTTTGCCTTCCACACAACATGTTCTATATGTTCTTCCAAAATTAAGTTTTTTGTAATTGTAGTTCCTAGGTATTTAGTTGAATTAATTGTCTTTATATTTGACTGATTTGTTGTGTAATCGAAATTTAACGGATTCCTTTTAGCACTCACGTGGATGACCTCACATTTTTCACTATTCAGGGTCAATGCTAATTTTCGCACCACTCAGAATCTTTTCTAAATCTTTTACAATTTGTTTTGATGTTATGATGAGTTTACTAGAAAATAAACGGCTGCATCATCTGCAAACAACCTAAGACGGCTACTCAAATGGTATTCTAAATCGTTTATAAAGATAAGGAACAGCAGATGGCCCCTAACACTACCTCTGGGAACCGCAGAAAGCACTTCTGTTTTACTCGATGACTTTCTGTCAGTTACTACTAACTGTGACTTCTACAACAGGAAATCAGCACCCCAGTCAGTTAATTGAGACGATATTCCATAAGCATGCAATTCACGACAAGCGGCTTGTGTGGTACAATGCCAAAAGCCTTCTGGAAATCTAGAGATATGGAAGGAGATAGTTGTGTTTCACAAGAATTATGTTTTCCAAATCCATGATGAGTGTGTGTCAACAGACCGTTCTTTCAGATGTAATTCACAATGTTCGAGCACAATATAGGTTCCAAAGTCCTGTCGCATATCGACGTTTATGTTATGGACCTGTAATTTGGTCGATTACTCCTACTACTTTTCTTGAATGTTGGTGTGATTTGTGCAGCTTTCCAGTTTTTGGGTACGGATCTTTCGTAGAGCGAGCAGTTGCATATGATTGTTAGATATGGAGCTGTTGGATCAGCATAATCTGAAAGAAACCTAATTGGTACACAGTTTGGACCAGAAGACTTGCTTTTGTTAAGTGATTTAAGTTGCTTCCCCACTCCAATGATATCTGCTTCTATGTTACTCATGTTGGCAGCTGTTCTTGATTCGATTTCTGTAATATTTACTTCGTCTTCTTTGGTGAACGAATTTCGAAAAGCTGATTTTAGTAGCTCTGCTTTCGCAGCCCTGCCATCAATAGTATTTCCATTGCACAGAAAAGGCATTGACTGTGCCTTGGCGCTGATATACTTTACTTACGACAAGAATATCTTATATTTTTTGCCAGATTTCCGGATAAAGTTTCATTGTGGAAACTATTGTAAGCATCTCTTATTCTATTATTAAAGTTCGAGCTTCTGTAAAAGATTATCAATCTTGGAATTTTGCGTTTGTTTAAATTTGGCATTCGTTTTTAGTTGTATCTGCAACTTATGTACCACAGGGGATCAGCTCTGTCGTTTGTTAATTTATTTGCTGTCGATACTATTTCTCTCAATTTAAGTCTACTCTTACATTGTTAGTTTGGAAGGAGTGGAGAGTGTCTCTCAGTAAAGCGTCGAGTGAATTTTTATCTGCTTTCTTGAATAGGTATATTTTTAATTTATGCTTGCAGGATTTGTGGGTTACAATAGAGGGGCCCAGTGGAAAAGGGGCACATGCCATCTGCGCAGTGATTTTGTGATTTTGGTACAGGAAGACAGACGATGCCATTTAGTATCGTAGGTGTGAACTTCTAGCACAGTGGCATGTGCCTGTTACTTTAAAAAGAGCATCTTATATTTGCTGTTATTCAGGACTGACACATTCCCAGTGAAAAAGAGGCCAATGCCAATAGTATCTCTGTGTCTCATGAGCCGAATCGTATTATTGGTTGACTTGGGTTCCGAAAGCCAATCAGAAAGAGATCCTCAAATATTGTTCATTCGTTTCCAAGATGTCGGCAATAGGTGTTGCTATTAATGTTACTCACGAAGAAGATGCAACAGTACATGTAAGAAAAATTCGTAAAGAAAATGAGTGGAAAGATAATGAAAGGAAGAGGTTAAGAAACAATGGAAAAAATATATAAATCCCGAAAAAATATGATTGTACCCGAGAAAGTGTTTCATACTGCCAGTGTTCCAAGCTGCAAAACTAGTTTCTAGAAAGACTCAACATTGAATGAAGAACAGAAGGAGGTGATATTTACTGTTTTAACGGTTGGGAGATTATAATAAGCAAAATGCTTATTTATTTGCATTAGTGCGACCTAATAAGTGCAATAAAGTGTATCCAAAGAAGAGCGAGGTTCCAGACGAAGGCTAAATGGTTCAAATGGCTCTGAGCACTATGGGACTCAACTTCTGAGGTCACCAGTCCCATAGAACTTAGAACTACTTAAACCTAACTAACCTAAGGACATCACACACATCCATACCCGAGGCAGGATTCGAACCTGCGACCGTAGCGGTCGCGCGGTTCCAGACTGTAGCGCCTAGAACCGCTCGGCCACTCCGACCGGCCAGAGGAAGTTTTCTTTCGTGTATTTCATTCTTGACACTCCAGTTACTGAGGCTGAGCGAGTAGGACTGCATTTTTAGCTGTTCACGCCATTTCTGTTAAACGTTTGAGGACTGTCCATAGCAATGAAGAATGTGATACTGGGAGTCATGAATCTACAACACATGTATCTCTACATAGACCTAGACAGGATAGAAGAGGCAAGCATTCTAAAAGACCTCATGCCATTGGAAACGAGAGAAAAAATAAGGTTAGAAATTACATCAAAATGTTCCTAGGGTACACATCATACCATAGTAAAAAACAGAATCCGAACAAGTCCTACATAACATCTGTTCACTCGATTGCTAGAATGTATTGTTTGTACTGTGAAGATCTTAAAAATACAGATGAAGTCCCAGCAGGGGCAGTGGCAAGGAGGGGGGGAGGGCTATGGGGGCTATAGCCCCCTAGTCCCCCCCCCCCCCCATCCAATGGAGTATCATATTACACTGGATAAAATGACTTCAGAAATCAGCGAATAGCAATATAGGTGGCAATGTATATCAACCACATTTTAACAAAAGGATAAGAGTGGTAAATAGCTTACTATCTAAACCAATAAATATCATTTAGAAACTTCCTGGCAGATTAAAACTGTGTGCCGGACTGAGACCCAAACTCGGGACCTTTGCCTTTTACAGACAAGTGCTCTACCATCTGAGCTACCCAAGCACGACTCACGACGCGTCCTCACAATTTTACTTCCGCCAGAACCTCGTCTCCTACCTTCCAAATTTCACAGAAGTTCTCCTGCGAAACTTGCAGGACTAGCACTACCGGAAGAAAGGATATTGCGGAGACATGGCTTAGCCAAAAAATGGTTCAAATGATTCTAAGCACTATGGGACTTAACATCTTAGGTCATCAGTCCCCTAGAACTTAGAACTACATTAAACCTAACTAACCTAAGGACATCACACACATCCATGCCCGAGGCAGGATTCGAACCTGCGACCGTAGCAGTCGCACGGTTCCGGACTGAGCGCCTAGCGACTTAGCCACATCCAGGTCTGGCACATAGCTTCAATCTGCCAGGATGTTTCAAAACCAGTGCACACTCCGCTGCAGAGTGAAAATTTCATTCTGGAAACATCCCCCAGGCTGTGGTTAAGCCATGTCTCCGCAATATCCTTTCTTTCAGGAGTGCTAGTCCTGCAAGTTTCGCAGGAGAACTTCTGTGCAGTTTGGAAGGTAGGAGGCGAGGTACTGGCGGAAGTAAAATTGTGAGGACGCGTCGTGAGTCGTGCTTGGGTAGCTCAGATGGTAATGAAAACAAAATAAATAAATAAAATAAAAATAAAAAAATGAGTAGCGTTGAAGTCTCAGTCTGAGCTTGAAACCACCTTTATCCCATTTTTTCTTATTTTAATACATTAAATAAAGATGGTAGAGCACTTGACCGCGAAAGGCAAAGGTCCCGGTCCCGAGTTCGAGTCTCGGTCCGGTACACAGTTTTAATCTGCCAGGAAGTTTCAAAACCAGCACACACTCCGCTGCAGAGTGAAAATTTCATTCTGGAAATATCATTTAACTTAAAATGAGCGTCTTATTATTTATTAATATACACTGAATGTATATTAATAATCAAGAAAGCTAAATATGTCAGGTATGCCTACCAACACTTAAATTGCTGACCCCAGACAAAAACTTCGAAATCGCCGGACATCTGGGTCATATCGTATTATTTTCCCAGGCCCACACATTCGGTAGACACGTTTTTACCCTGGACTCCAAAACAGTTACCAAAAACTACTTTAAGCAACACCAAATTTTACCAATTTGTCGGTGGAGGACCCCAAATCTCCTTTTCTTAAGCGATATTCCATCCCCCCCCACCCCCCACCCAGCGATTAGCCTCCACTTGACTGACTTCTACAACCGTCCCTGAGTCCCAGTGAAACTACATGTGTATGAAGCCATTTTCAACACGGACTATAATATTGGTTTTAAATTGCTTTCGAGTGATGCATATCGTGTTTGTGGTTCTGCTAAGGCACGTAATAACACCGAATCCACAGACATCAAACTACACCTTGAGAAAGCTGAAGCTGCATATAGTGCTCTCGAAAGTGACTCAAATGTGTATGGTAGTGCTGCACTCCTTTTGTGCCTGAACTTAACAACAAGCAATGCCAACACCATATATTTTGACAGAAACAGTTTTTTTATAAGAGACAACTTTGGGCATATTATTTCTGTATTCACCGTTGTAGTGATGAGAAGGCACTGATCTGTGTCTGGTCAGAGAATGTTGCATCTAGAGGGGCCGATGAAGTAGCTAGCTGCGTTTTAAAGGCTTTAGACACGGCGAAGGAAGAACGTCATCGAAGGCTCAACATTTATTCTGATTTGTGTGTTGAACAAAATAAAAACTATATTATGCTAGGTCTCTGGTTGTGCCTTCTAGATAAAAAAAAGTTTTGATGTTGTTAGGCACAAATTTCTCCTCCCTGGTCACACGTTCCTGTCATGTGACAGGGATTTTGGAATTATTGAGAAGCTGAAAAGAAAGACACAGGCTGTGTACACTCCAGCAAAATGGGTTGAACTTATAAGAAAGAGCAAGCAAAAGAACCCATTCATTGTGGTTGAAATGAAGAAAGACGACTTCGAGTCTTTATCGTCTATAATAAACATTATCGTCAAACCTAACGTTACTGTTGACAAAATATTCACACAATCAAACTGAGAAACCTGTGCGAATTACTTTACAGAAGAGTCGTGGACGATTTACAAAGCTTGTAGACTGCCAGTTAGTTCCTAAGTATCCAAAGGGACGTCAAATTAAGGCATCAAAGTTCAAGGACCTTCAAAGCTTACTGCAATTTGTGCCTCCAACATATTCAAGCTTTTATCAGTCACTGATATGTGATGGTAGTGACGTTGCAATGGAATAGGAAAACATTGACGACGAGTTTGACTATAAATGACGCGCTATGTAATGTGTCAACATGTCAATCATTTCGTTTTCTGTACTAATGGTAATAAAGTGGCCGAATATTTAATAGTATTTGCAAAACACCATCTAGTTACCGTAACAACTGTTGGTATCACAGCAGGAATTCACATTACTACACAAAATCAATTTCCTTGATTCCCATTTCCTGATACAATATACTCTGGTGGCATGTGCTCCTTTTCCACTAGGCCCCTCTATTGAATCTCGCTACGACAGCTCTGTGTTCACTGGGAGACTCAAACGTTCATAACGGGTGGCAGGGACAAAGAATCCAGTGAATTTTTTTTAAGTGCTTTATCTGAAAACTACCTTGAGCAGTTAAACAGAGAACCGACTCGTGGCGATAACATATTAGACCTTCTGGTGACAAACAGACCCGAACTATTTGAAAAAGTTAACGCAGAACAGGGAATCAGCGATCATAAAGCGGTTACGGCATCGATGATTTCAGCCGTAAATACGAATATTAAAAAGGGTAGGAAGATTTTTCTGTTTAGAAAAAGTGACAAAAAGCAGATTTCAGAGTACCTGTTGGCTCAACACAAAAGTTTTTTCTCAAGTACAGATAGTGTTGAGGATCAGTGGACAAAGTTCAAAACCGTCGTACATTATGCGTTAGATGAGTATGTGCCAAGCAAGATCGTAAGAGACGGAAAAGAGCCACCGTGGTACAACAACCGAGTTAGAAAACTGCTGCGGAAGCAAAGGGAACTTCACAGCAAACATAAACATAGCCAAAGCCTTGCAGACAAACAAAAATTACGCGAAGCGAAATGTACTGTGAGGAGGGCTATGCGAGAGGCGATCAATGAATTCGAAAGTAAAGTTCTAGGTACTGACTTGGCAGAAAATCCTAAGAAATTTTGTTCTTATGTCAAAGCGGTAGGTGGATCAAAACAAAATGTCCAGACACTCTGTGACCAAAATGGTACTGAAACAGAGGATGACAGACTAAAGGCCGAAATACTAAATATCTTTTTCCAAAGTTGTTTCACAGAGGAAGATTACACTGTAGTTCCTTCTCTAGATTGTCGCACAGATGACAAAATGGTAGATATCGAAATAGACGACAGAGGGATAGAGAAACAATTAAAATCGCTCAAAAGAGGAAAGGCCTCTGGACCTGTGGGATACCAGTACAATTTTACACAGAGTACGCGAATGAACTTGCCCCCCTTCTTGCAGCGGTGTACCGTAGGTCTCTAGAAGAGCGTAGCGTTCCAAAGGATTGGAAAAGGGCACAGGTCATCCCCGTTTTCAAGAAGGGACGTCGAACAGATGTGCAGAACTATAGACATATACCTCTAACGTCGATCAGTTGTAGAATTTTGGAACACGTATTGTGTTCGAGTATAATGACTTTTCTGGAGACTAGAAATCTACTCTGTAGGAATCAGCATGGGTTTCGAAAAAGACGGTCATGTGAAACCCAGCTCGCGCTATTCGTCCACGAGACTCAGAGGGCCATAGACACGGGTTCACAGGTAGATGCCGTGTTTCTTGACTTCCGCAAGGCGTTCGATACAGTTCCCCACAGTCGTTTAATGAACAAAAAAAGAGCATATGGACTATCAGACCAATTGTGTGATTGGATTGAGGAGTTCCTAGATAACAGGACGCAGCATGTCATTCTCAATGGAGAGAAGTCTTCCGAAGTAAGAGTGATTTCAGGTGTGCCGCAGGGGAGTGTCATAGGACCGTTGCTATTCACAATATACATAAATGACCTGGTGGATGACATCGGAAGTTCACTGAGGTTTTTAGCAGATGATGCTGTGGTGTATCGAGAGGTTGTAACAATGGAAAACTGTACTGAAATGCAGGAGGATCTGCAGCGAATTGACGCATGGTGCAGGGAATGGCAATTGAATCTCAATGTAGACAAGTGTAATGTACTGCGAATACACAGAAAGATAGATCCTTTATCATTTAGCTACAAAATAGCCGGTCAGCAACTGGAAGCAGTTAATACCATAAATTATCTGGGAGTACGCATTAGGAGTGATTTAAAATGGAATGATCATATAATGTTGATCGTCGGTAAAGCAGATGCCAGACTGAGATTCATTGGAAGAATCCTAAGGAAATGCAATCCGAAAACAAAGGAAGTAGGTTACAGTACGCTTGTTCGCCCACTGCTTGAATACTGCTCAGCATTGTGGGATCTGTACCAGATAGGGTTGATAGAAGGTATAGAGAAGATCCAACGGAGAGCAGCGCACTTCGTTACAGGATCATTTAGCAATCGCGAAAGCGTTACGGAGATGATAGATAAACTCCAGTGGAAGACTCTGCAGGAGAGACGCTCAGTAGCTCGGTACGGGCTTTTGTCAAAGTTTCGAGAACATACCTTCACCGAAGAGTCAAGAAGTATATTGCTCCCTCCTACGTATATCTCGCGAAGAGACCATGAGGATAAAATCAGAGAGATTAGAACCCACACAGAGGCATACCGACAATCCTTCTTTCCACGAACAATACGAGACTGGAATAGAAGGGAGAACCGATAGAGGTACTCAAGGTACCCTCCGCCACACACCGTCAGGTGGCTTGCGGAGTATGGATGTAGATGTAGATCCCTGTATCCGTTTTGATGCTCGTTATTAGCTTGGGATTATTTGTTGCTAAGAGGTAAAGTGTGTTTTCACAACCATTTATTATTCACATGGGCTCACGAACTATATGCTCGAGATAATTTTCAGAGAATATGTTTAGCACAATTTCAAACGATGTTGTTTGTGTACCTCTGGATTGAAACATGCGTTTTTGCCAACATATCTAGGATTAACTAAGGTCAGCACCAACTATAATTCTATGAATCAGGTACATTTTTGAAATTAAACTCAACTTTTCTTTGAACCTTTCAGCAGTTGTATCATCTGAGTCAGCACGGGGTACGTCCCATTGTACTAGTTATTAGGGTTTCTTCTAGTCCCATTCACGTATGGACCATGGGAAGAATCTACATCTACATCTACATGCATACTCTGCAAATCACATTTAAGTGCCTGGCAGAGGTTTCATCGAACCACCTTCACAATACTCTATTATTCCATTCTCGTATAACGCGCGGAAAGAATGAACACCTGTATCTTTACGTACGAGCTCTGATTCCCATTATTTTATCGTGGTGATCATTCTGCCCTATGTAGGTCAGTGTTAACAAAAAAATTTCGCATTCAGAGGAGAAAGTTCGTGTTTGGAATTTCGTGAGAAGATTCCGTCGCAACGAAAAACGCCTTTCTTTTAATGATTTCCAGCCCAAATCCTGTATCATTTCTGGTAAGGATCCCACACCGTGCATCAGTCTTCTAAAAGAGGACGGACAAGCGTAGTGTAGACAGTCTCCTTAGTAGGTCTGTTACGTTTTCTAAGTGTCCTGCCAATGAAACGCAGCCTTTGGTTAGCCTTCCCCACAACATTTTCGATGTGTTCTTTCCAATTTAAGTTGTTCGTAATTGTAATACCTAGGTATTTAGTTGAATTTACGGCTTTTAGATTAGATTGATTTATCGTGTAACCGAAGTTTAACGAGTTCCTTTTAGTACTTATGTGGATAATCTCACACTTTTGGTTATTTAGGGTCAACTGCCACTTTTCGCACCATTCAGATATTTTTTCTAAATCGTTTTGCAGTTTGTTTTGATCCTCTGATGACTTTATTAGTCGATAAACGACAGCGTCATCTGCAAACAACCGAAGACGGCTGCTTAGATTGTCTCCAAAATTGTTTAAATAGATAAGGAACAGCAAAGGGCCTATAAGACTACCTTGGGGAACGCCTGAAATCACTTCTGTTTTACTCGATGACTTTCCGTCAGTTAATACGAACTGTGACCTCTCTGACAGGAAATCGCAAATCCAGTCACATAACTGAGACGATATTCCACAAGCACGCAATTTTACTACGAGCCGCTTGTGTGGTACAGTGTCAAAAGCCTTCCGGAAATCCAGGAATACGGAATCGATCTGAAATCCCTTGTAAATAGCACTCAGAACTTCATGTGAATAAAGAGCTAGTTTTGTTTCACAGGAACGATGTTTTCTAAACCCATGTTGACTGTGTGTGAATAGACCGTTTCCTTCGAGGTAATTCATAATGTTCGAACACAATATATGTTCTAAAATCCTTCTGCATATCGACGTTAACGATATGGGCCTGTAATTTAATGAATTACTCTTACTACCTTTCTTGAATATTGGTGTGACCTGTGCAACTTTCCAGTCTTTGGGTACGAACTTTTCTTCGAGCGAACGGTTGTATATGATTGTTAAGTATGGAGCTAATGTATCAGCATACTCCGAAAGGAACCTAATTGGTATACAGTCTGGGCCAGAAGACTTGCTTTTATTAAGTGATTTGAGTTTGCTTCCCTACTACGAGGATATTTACTTCTACATTAATCATGTTGGTAGCTGTTCTCGATTCGAATTCTGGAATATTTACTTCGTCTTCTTTTGTGAAGGCATTTCGGAAGGCTGTGTTTAGTAAATCTGCTTTGCCAGCACTCTCTTCGATAGTATCTCCATTGTTATCGCGCAGAGAAGGCATTGATTGTTTCTTCCAGCTAACATACTTCACGTACGACCAGGATTTCTTTGAATTTTCTGCCAGGTTTCGAGACAAAGTTTCGTTGTGGAAACTGTTATAGGCGTCTCGCATTGAACTCCGCCATAAGTTTCGAGCTTCTGTTAAGGATCGCCAATGTTGGGGATTTTGCGTCTGTTTGAGTTTGGCAAGTTTGTTTCGTTGTTTCTGCAACAGTGTTCTAACAAGTTTTGTGTACCAAGGAGGATCAGCTCCGCCGTTTGTTAGTTTATTTGGTATAAACCTCTCAATTGCTGCCGATACTATTTCTTTGAATTTGAGTCACATCTGGTCTACAATTATATTATTAATTTGGAATGAGTGACGATTGTCTCTCAGAAAGGCGTTAAGTGAATTTTTATCTGCTTTTTTGAACAGGTATATTTTTGGCTTATTTTTCGAGGATTTGGGGATTACAATATTCAGTCTCGCTACGACAACCCTGTCTTCACTAATCCCTATATCGGTTTTGATGCTGTTTATTAACTCAAGATTATTTGTTGCTAAGAGGTCAAGTGTGTTTTCACAACCGTTTACTATTCGCGTGGACTCATGAACTAACTGCTGGAAATAATTTTCAGAGAATGCGTTTAGCACAATTTAGGATGATATTTTATGCGTACCTCCGGAATTAAACATGTATTTTCACCAACATATCGAGGATAAATTAAAGTCACCAGCAACTATTATCGTATGAGTCGGGTATGTGTTTGAAATCAAACTCGAGTTTTCTTTGAACCTTTCAGCAACTGCATCATCTGAACTGGGAGGTCGGTAAAAGGATCCAATTATTATTTTATTCCGTTTGCCAACAATTTCGGCTGAGCTTATATCCGGCTTTAGCCAGCTTTCAGTGACTATAACGATTTGAGCATCAGTGCTTTCTATTCGCGCTTGGAGCTCTGGTACTTTCCCAACACAGCTACGACAATTTACAACTGTCATACCAATGGCTCCTGTATCTATGTTCTTCCTGTGTTCAGCCTGCACCCTTTGTGACCGAACCCCATCTTGTGTTTTTCCGAGACCCACTAACCTAAAAAATAAATAATAATTGTTTGGATGCTGTTGGGTGTGCAGCAATTATTCTAATCTTATTCTCACGATCCCTATGTGAGTGATGCATAAGGGGTCTTAGTATATTCCTAGAGTCATCATTTAAAGCTGGTTCTTGAAACTTTGTTACCAAACTATCTTGGGATAGTTTAAATCTATATGTAAGAACCTGCCAGTTCAGTTACTTCAGTATCTTTGTGACTCTCCCATGGATTAAATGAACCTGCCACATTTCATGCTCCCCTTCAGTGCATACATTCAATATCCACTGTTAGAATCAGAGGGCCATAGACACGGGTTCCCAGGTAGATGTCGTGTTTCTTGACTTCCACAAGGCGTTCGATACAGTTGCCCACAGTCGTTTAATGAACAAAGTAAGAGCATATGGACTATCAGACCAATTGTGTGATTGGATTGAAGAGTTCCTAGATCACAGAACGCAGCATGTCATTCTCAATGGAGAGAAGTCTTCCGAAGTAAGAGTGATTTCAGGTGTGCCGCAGGGGAGTGTCGTAGGACCGTTGCTATTCACAATATACATAAATGACCTGGTGGATGACATCGGAAGTTCACTGAGGCTTTTTGCGGATGATGCTCTGGTATATCGAGAGGTTGTAACAATGCAAAAATTGTATTGAAATGCAGGAGGATCTGCAGCGAATTGACGCATGGTGCAGGGAATGGCAATTGAATCTCAATGTAGACGAGTGTAATGTGCTGCGAATACATAGAAAGAAAGATCCCTTGTCATTTAAAATGGAATGATCATATAATGCTGATCGTCAGTAAAGCAGATGCCAGACTGAGATTCATTGGAAGAATCCTAAGGAAATGCAATCCGAAAACAAAGGAAGTAGGTTCCAGTACGCTTGTTCGCCCACAGCTTGAATACTGCTCAGCAGTATGGGATCTGTACCAGATAGGGTTGATAGAAGAGTTAGAGAAGATCCAACGGAGAGCAGCGCACTTCGTTACAGGATCATTTAGTAATCGCGAAAGCGTTACGGAGATGATAGATAAACTCCAGTGGAAGACTCTGCAGGAGAGACGCTCAGTAGCTCGGTACGGGCTTTTGTTGAAGTTTCGAGAACATACCTTCACCGAGGAGTCAAGCAGTATGTTGCTCCCTCCTACGTACATCTCGCGAAGAGACCATGAGGATAAAATCAGATAGATTAGAGCCCACACAGAGGCATACCGACAATCCTTCTTTCCACAAACAATACGAGACTGGAATAGAAGGGAGAACCGATAGAGGTACTCAAGGTACCCTCCGCCACACACCGTCAGGTGGCTTGTGGAGTATGGATGTAGATGTAGGTGGTACAGGTCCAACACACTTGAGCGATATTCTAGGATGGGTCACATGAGTGATTTGTAAGCAATCTCCTTTCTAGACTGATTGCACTTCCCCACTATTCTACCAATAAAGCAAAGTCTACCACCTGCTTTAATCACGATTGAACCTTTGTGATCATTACATTTCATATCCCTACAAAATGTTACACCCAGGTATTGGTATGAGCTGGTCATTATGATTTTTTTTTTTTCGTTTTGTGAAGTGTGCATTTTTACATTTTTGAACATTGAAGCAAGTTACCAATCTTTCCACCACTTTGAAATCTTATCAAGATCTGACTGCATATTTATGCAGCTTCTTTCAGACAGTACTCCATTACAGATAGCTGCATCATCTGCAAAAAGTTTGAGGTTACTATTAATATGGTCTACGAGGCCTTTAATATACAACATGAGTAGCAAGAATCCCAACACATTTCCCTGGGTTATGTCTGAAGTTACTTCTACATCTGACAACGACTGTCGATCCAGGATAACATGCTGTGTCCTCCCTATCAAAAAGTCATCAATCCATCACAAATTTCACATGATACTCCATACGATCGTACTTTAGACAATAGGTGTAGGTGTAGTACTGAATCAAATGATTTTCGAAAATTGATAAATACTGCACCTGTCTGATTGTCTTGATCCAAAGCTTTCACTATATCATGCGAGAAAAGTGCAAGCTGGGTTTCACATGATCGATGTTTTTTGAAATCCATGCTGGTTGGCACTGAAGAGGTCATTCTGTTCGAGATACCTCATTATGTTTGAACACAGAAATGTTCTAAGATACTACAACAGATCGATATGAAGATTATTGGATGGTAGTTTTGCGGATCATTTCTATTACCCTTCTTGATGACAGGGGTGACCTACGCCTTTTTTCCTAGAACTGGGCGTAGCTTTTTGTTCGAGGAGTCTACGATAGATTGTAGTTAGAAGACGGAGTAACTCAGCTGCAGATTTAATATAGTCTGACAGGGGTTCCTTAGACCCCTGGAGCTTTGTCCATTTTTAACGAATTATGCTGTTCCTCAACAACACTGACGCTAATACTTATTTCATTCATATTTTCAGTAGTATGAGCGTTATATTGGGGCAATTGTCCTGGGTTTTCCTTTGTAAAGGAACATTTGAAAACGGAGTTAAGCATTTCAGCTTTTGCATTGACACCTCGAATTTCAGTTCCTGTCTCATTTACTGGAGACTGGACGTTAACTTTGGTGCATGGACAACAGTCTTTACATACGACCAGAAGTCCTTTGGGTTCTGTGAAAGATCATTTGACAATATTCTGCTATGCTAGTCATTGAAGGAATGACACATTGCTCTCTTGACAGTCAAACGTCTTTCATTTAGCATCTCTCTATCTACAGGGTGAAAAGTATTTAAAACGACAAACTCTGGGAGGTTGTAAGGGACATCAAAACAAATATTTTCCCTAATGTCATTTTTTCCTATGAGGAGTATTTAAACCGGTGGAGGCCGTATTACGCTCTTCAGTTGTTAGAGGGCGTATTACGCTCTTCAGTTGTAGGCAACTGCTGTCCACCAGTGTAGTAGTGTATTGTCTCTGTGTACTAATGGAGCGATACACCTGGTGTGAGTACACTGACATGGTTGGTGCGTACTACGTAGCGCATCAGAGCGGGCGAGCTGCACAGCGGGTTTATCATCAACAATATCCTAATCACCGTATACCGCATCATGCGACCTTTGCTGCTGTGTACCAACGTCTGCGTGAGACCGGGTCATTTAGCAGATTACTTGGACAGGGACGCTGTCGGACGGGAAGAACGTTGCAATTTGAGGAACCTGTCTTGCAGCTTGTGGAGCGGGATCCTTCAATCAGCACTCGTGCAATTGCACGTAACATGGGGACAAGTCAGACGAATGTAAGAACAGTCCTTCGAGAGCAATTGTTACGTCCATTTCACTTACAGCGTGTCCACAACCTGGAACCAGTTGATTATCCACCCAGAGCACAGTTTTCGCAGTGGTACCTGGGACACTGCGAAATGCATCCTACATTTCCATCCTCTGTGTTGTTTACCGATGAAGCAACGATCGGTCGGGATGGAGTCTTCAAAATGCACAATTCGCATGTTTGGAGTGAGGATAACTCACATGCCACAATTACTAGCGCTCATCAAGTGCGGTTCTTCGTTAATTTGGGGGTCGGTGTTGTTGAGGACTGTTTAACCGTGCCGTATCTGCTACCTAGGGCATTAAATGGCAGGCACTATTACAATTTTCTCGCCAGAGCATTGCCAGAATTGCTGGAAAACGTCCCGCTCCAAACAAGACAACGCATGTGGTTCAAACATGACGGGGCGCCGGAACATTTCAGTCGTCGTGGGCGTCGATTCCTGGATCGGCGGTTTCCCAGAAACGTGGATTGGCGGAAGTGGTCCTGTACCATGGCCTGCTCGATCCCCAGATATGACCCCTCTGGACTTTTTTGTTGGTTTAATTAATCTGTCGCCAGATAAATCTTCCTCTACCGGTTTAAATACTCCTCATAGGAAAAAATATAGGGAAAAATATTTGTTTTGATGTCCCCTAAAACCTCCCAGAGTTTGTCAATTTAAATAGTTTTCACCCTGTATAGCTCTACGCTTTTGTTTTACACCTATTATGCAGTAATCTCTATTGCTTTAGAAGTTGCTGTACAGTGATTGTACACCATGGTGGTTTCCTACCATTATGGACCGTTCTACTGGGTACATATCTATCCAGTGCATGGACAACTATTCTTTTTCAGTTCCTCTGTAAGCTACTGCCCTGTGCTGAAAATTTCAAGTTTCTCATTGAGATATGATACTACTGATTTTTTAGCTAATTTGTGAACATATATATCTTTCAGCTTGTTTTACTTGTCCTTTGTATTTGGCAATCATTTTGACATGCCTGCAACATGGTTGCTGACACCAGTTTCGATGTGGACACCCTCAAAGACGCCAGGCGTATTTGTTGCCATTAGATTCAATATATTTCTCTCATGAGTGGGTTTCCTAAGTATTTATTTTAGGTAGTTTTCAGAGAAGGCATATATTAATGTTTCACCCCCATCATTAAGATAACAGTATCTTTCCCAATTAATTGTTGGATGATTAAAGTCTCTACCAATGATTACAGTATGACCGGGTAACTTACATGCAAGTGAATTGAGTTTATGCTCACTTGTGATACTGAGTCTTGCCCAAACAATCTCACATGCAGCTCTAGTATCTGTCTCTGTGGATTTGCTTGCCTACTATGACAAATACACAACCTCCATTCTCCATTTGCCTATCCTTTCAATATATACATAAATTTTCCCCAAAAATTTCACTGCTATCAAATTGTGCTTTTAACCAGATGCCTGTACCTGGTGTTACGTGAGCTTCATTGCTTTTCACAAGTGCTTCAAACTCTAGCTCTTTATTGCGAGTGCTTCAGCAGTTTACCACTATGATTCTAATACTCTCACTTGTGGGAGGCATTTCTTTCGATCTTACACTGATTCTTCTGGGTTTCCTGCAGCTATCGTTATCTGGATTGGATGAAGTGTCCTCTAATCTAAAAAATTCCTTGTATGCATCCTGCACACAATCAGCTACCTGAATAGCAGCCTCTGATGTGCAGTGCACATCCGACTCATTTAGGGGGACCCTACATTTCTCTCAGCCCTATGGCATATTGATAGGTACAATTGCTAAGTTTCTCAATGTATCTTTGAAAATGAGATTATTTTGATTTTAACTTCATTCTTCCTGTTGAGTTAATTTGCCAACTCTGACTTCTTTGCAAATATCTCACGAAATATGGAAGTATTTATTTTCTGTATGAGAAACAAATAAATATTCTTAGCGTTTTTTCTGTTCTACTGGTTGTAAGTTAGGTACTCAGATGCCTTGAATACATGACTGCTCTATTTATTGTTAAGCTTGCAAAGGTACATTTAAGTATTTTGCTATATGTGATAACAATTTTGAAAGTTTTTCATTTCAAAGTCAAATCAATATTCTGCAACAATATAGATTAGTTTTTTAAGGAACAAATTGTCAACATAACTAGTTATTTTAATATCTACAGAAATTTTTGTCAGCTGAACATTATTGTGCACAAAACATATACCCATAGTAACAAAGTGGGCGCTGATAACCACGCAGTTGAGCGCCCCACAAACCAAACATCATCATAGTAACAAAGAACCCTGTGCTCTCAGAAAATAATTTATATTAGAAACACTTCTTTGATTGTTTTTGCTTGTCAAAATTCAATATTGGGCAATTCTGTTATAATGGTATCAGAATTTTGCTCACATTATATGCTTGCAGTGCTCTTGGGGGTTATTATAATGGAACTGACCAATGACTAACACTATATCACCATGTGGTGAAAAACTCGATATAGCCCATAAATTTAAGATCCAGTCCCATAAGGAGCAATTGAAACAACCTAAACGAGTTGTTTACACATAGTTGTGTATAGAACATGTTTTTAAATGGAAATCTATTACTAATAATGGTAATTTTATTACTTTTCCAAAAAATACTATTTTCTTAGATTGTGTTTATTTAAACATTTTGTTGTCTGATGCACTCATATCTTAAGCCACTGTCATTAAGATTGTTAGTCATACAACTCTCAAATTAATTTCAACAAGTAAGTTTGTTCAAAGAAAATTTCACCAAAAACCATTAAAATGTACAGATAAGAGGCGCTCCACAGCAGGTAAGCATGGGGCTACTTGTTCCACTTTATAATCCTAACAAGCATACTAGTATAAGCACTTCAAAGCCACATGTTTAATGGACAGTCTTGATGAATAAAGCCGGCCCTATAGCAAGTCCACAAACTGGCAAAATTATACCAGAATTACAAGTCAAAATGAAATCTTTGACTGTGGTGAAACATTACAGTAAAACTTGGTTCCTAAGTGTGATTCTAACTAAAAATCGACACAACTTCAACTAACGCTTTATTTGGACATTCTAAGCAGAGCCAGCAAGATGCATCCAAACTTATCTACATTCTAGCAACGAGAGTCTGTCTTGTGCTCCCTAGTACATCCAGCTCCATGCAGATGGGGTGTGGGGAGTGGAACTGACTAGTGCTAATCTCTATACCTGCGTGCAGTGGTGGAGCGACTGTGCCCTGATATAAAAGTCATGTTTCTGACCTACCCCAACATTCAGAAAGTTAATGTGGTATACCAGCATGTTCTTGAATATAGTCTGTGCTTACAGGAAGAATATTTCAAAATATTTGTATTTTCACAACTACACAGAATCTTCTCACAATGAAAAATGGGACTGAAATGGGCTACATTTTGAGATGGATTAATAATAAGTAGAGGAACTCACTTTGCTCTTATCTGTCCAAGGCCTGTGTGTCAGGTTGCAGCAGATGAAAACATACCAATACAGTACTCAGCTCGATTCTGCCAGTACTTTCAGGCCAAAATGGCGCTCAATTTAAACGAAAATGTGTCTTATTGACTAGTTTCATCAAACTAAGCCCCAGGAACGAAAAGTGCAGAGGTTGTTCTGGAAAAAACATGACAGCCTCAAGCATCATATCAACACACAGTTTATCATACACTGATAATGAGCACTATCCCTGTCCATCATTTTTATTCATGTTATATTAGAACTAGTAGCAAGCATTACATAATTACATGATTATATATAATCATGCATAAAACTAAAACTACAAAAAAAGGGCAGAGGCTCCAAATTTGCCATATCATTGATAAACAGACATAAGCATAAACAGGGCCAATTCCACAGATAAGTGTTTATGAACAATGATAAGACATTGACACTCTACTATTCCACAAAAACTAGATGTCAGCATGATAGCTGAAGGATAATTCCACTGATATGATCAAAATAGTAATAGTAAAGACATAACATTAGAGGAAGAAACTGTACAGAATACAACATATACATCATACAAGTCAAAACTTCTGTTCTCAAGTGCAAAGGGTAAACTGTTGATGTTGTTGTGATCTTCAGTCCAGAGACTGGTTTGATGCAGCTCTCCATGCTACTCTATCCTGTGCAAGCTTGTTCATCTCCCAGTACCTACTGCAACCTACATCCTTCTGAATCTGTTAAGTGTATTCATCTCTTGGTCTCCCTCTACGGTTTTTACCCTCCACGCTGCCCTCCAGTACTAAATTGGTGATCCCTTGATGCCTCAGAACATGTCCTAATAACCGATCCCTTCTTCTAGTCAAGTTGTGCCACAAACTCCTCTTCTCCCCAATCCTATCCAATACCTCCTCATTAGTTATATGATCTACCCATCTCATCTTCAACATTCTTCTGTAGCACCACATTTCGGAAGCTTCTATTCTCTTCTTGTCCAAACTAGTTATCGTCCATGTTTCACTTCCGTACATGGCTACACTCCATACAAATACTTTCAGAAACGACTTCGTGACACTTAAATCAATACTCGATGTTAACAGATTGCTCTTCTTCAGAAACGCTTTCCTTGCCATTGCCAGTCTACATTTGATATCCTCTCTACTTCGACCATCATCAGTTATTTTGCTCCCCAAATAGCAAAACTCCTTTACTACTTTAAGTGTCTCATTTCCTAATCTAATTCCCTCAGCATCACCCGACTTAATTCGACTACATTCCATTATCCTCGTTTTGCTTTTGTTGATGTTCATCTTATACCCTCCTTACAAGACACTGTCCATTCCATTCAACTGCTCTTACAAGTCCTTTGCTGTTTCTGACAGAATTACAATGTCATCGACGAACCTCAAAGTTTTTATTTCTTCTCCATGGATTTTAATACCTACTCCAAACTTTTCTTTTGTTTCCTTCACTGCTTGCTCAATATACAGATTTAATAACATCGGTGAGAGGCTACAACCATGTCTCACTCCCTTCCCAACCACTGCTTCCCTTTCGTGCCCCTTGACTCTTATAACTGCCATCTGGTTTCTGTACAAATTGTAAATAGCCTTTCGCTCCCTGTATTTCACCAAAGCCACCTTCAGAATTTGAAAGAGAGTATTCCAGTCAACATTGTCAAAAGCTTTCTCTAAGTCTACAAATGCTAGAAATGTAGGTTTGCCTTTCCTTAACCTAGCTTCTAAGATAAGTCGTAGGGCCAGTATTGCCTCACGTGTTCCAATATTTCTACGGAATCCAAACTGATCTTCTCCGAGGTCAGCTCCTACCAGTTTTTCCATTCGTCTGTAGAGTTAGTATTTTGCATCCGTGACTTATTAAACTGATAGTTCGGTAATTTTCACATCTGTCAGCACCTGCTTGCTTTGGGATTGGAGTTATTATATTCTTCTTGAAGTCTGAGGGTATTTCGCCTGTCTCATACATCTTGCGCACCAGTTGGTAGAGTTTTGTCAGGACTGGCTCTCCCAAGGCTGTCAGTAGTTCTAATGGAATGTTGTCTACTCCCGGGGCCTTGTTTCGACTCAGATCTTTCAGTGCTCTGCCAAACTCTTCACGCAGTATCGTATCTCCCATTTCATCTTCATCTACATCCTCTTCCATTTCCATAATATTGTCCTCAACTACGTTGCCCTTGTATAGACCCTCTATATACTCCCTCCACCTTTCTGCTTTCCCTTCTTTGCTTAGAACTGGGTTTCCATCTGAGCTCTTGATATTCATACAAGTGGCTATCTTTTCTCCAAAGGTCTCTTTAATTTTTCTGTAGGCAGTATCTATCTTACGCCTAGTGAGATAAGCCTCTACATCCTTACATTTGTCCTCTAGCCATCCCTGCTTAGCCATTTTGCACTTCCTGTCGATCTCTTTTTTGAGACGTTTGTATTCCTTTTTGCCTGCTTCACTTACTGCATTTTTATATTTTCTCCTTTCATCAATTAAATTCAATATTTCTTCTGTTACCCAAGGATTTCTACTAGCCCTCGTCTTTTTACCTACTAGGTCCTCTGCTGCCTTCACTACTTCATCTCTCAAAGCTACCCATTCTTCTTGTACTGTATTTCTTTCCCCCATTCCTGTCAATTGTTCCCTTATGCTCTCCCTGAAACTCTCTACAACCTCTGGTTTAGTCAGTTTATCCAGATCCCATCTCCTTAAATTCCCACCTTTTTGCAGTTTCTTCAGTTTTAATCTACAGTTCATAACCAATAGATTGTGGTCAGAGTCCACATCTGCCCCTGAAAATGTCTTACAATTTAAAACATGGTTCCTAAATCTCTGTCTTACCATTATGTAATCTATCTGAAACCTGTCAGTATCTACAGGCTTCATCCATGTATACAACCTTCTTTTATGATTCTTGAACCAAATGTTAGCTATGATTAAGTTGTGCTCTGTGCAGGCGACTTCCTCTTGCATTTCTTAGCCCCAATCCATATTCACCTACTACGCTTCCTTCTCTCCCTTTTCCTACGAGGGAATTCCAGTCACCCATGACTATTAAATTTTCGTCTCCCTTCACTACCTGAATAATTTCTTTTATTTCATCATACATTTCATCAATTTCTTCGTCATCTGCAGAGCTAGTTGGCATATAAACTTGTACTACTGTAGTAGGTGTGGGCTTCGTGTCTATCTTGGCCACAATAATGCGTTCACTATGCTGTTTGTAGTAGCTTACCCGCACTCCTATTTTTTTATTCATTATTAAACCTACTCCTGCATTACCCCTATTTGCTTTTGTATTTATAACCCTGTATTTGCCTGACCAAAAGTCTTGTTCCTCCTGCCACCGAACTTCACTAATTCCTACTATATCTAACTTTAACCTATCCATTTCCCTTTTTAAATTTTCTAACCTACCTGCTCGATTAAGGGATCTGACATTCCATGGTCCGATCTGCAGAACGCCAGTTTTCTTTCTCCTGATAACGACGTCCTCCTGAGTAGTCCCCGCCCGGAGATCCGAATGGGGGAATATTTTACCTCTGGAATATTTTACCCAAGAAGACGCCATCATCATTTAACCATACAGTATAGCTGCATGCCCTCGGGAAAAATTACGGCCGTAGTTTCCCCTCGCTTTCAGCCATTCGCAGTACCAGCACAGCAAGTCCGTTTTGGCTAGTGTTACAAGGCCAGATCAGTCAATCATCCAGACTGTTGCCCCTGAAACTACTGAAAAGGCTGCTGCCCCTCTTCAGGAACCACACCTTTCTCTGGCCTCTCAACAGATACCCCTCCATTGTGGTTGCACCTACGGTACGGCTATCTGTATCGCTGAGGCACGCTAGCCTCCCCACCAACGGCAAGGTCCATGGTTTTGGGCGGGGGGGGGGGGGTAAACTATTGAGCATTAATAACAATAATCATGACATAACACAGATTAGTAGACCCTATTACAAAGGGGTGGAAAATAAACAAGATACCATCAGCTGGTAATGCATTCAAGAATAATTCCAAATACAAGTAACATGTAAACAATTGGCAATTATTGTAACACAATAAATACCAACATAATTGGAAAATCAAGTATGAAGAAGACGTCAGATAAGGTAAGTGCATCAGAAACAAGACATTAATAAAATGGGGAACACACCACGTACGGTAAATCATAGCTACAAAACGGTAAAGGAAATATCAATTGGCACACAGCAGTGGTAAAATGTATAATGAACGACAAACCGATCCATAAAATATCAGACTAATATGACACAACCACAATACATATCTTATAGATGATGAGTGGACATGTTGATAGCTCAGATCACTAGTATTTGTATAAGTGAAGATGATCCAAGAATATCAAAGTTAACTCAAAGATATAGCATAATACACATTAGATGATCCACACTACGACACAATTATACTCTGCAAGATAATGACTGAGGGTATATAAGAGAAGCTAAATAAATTTAGTTGACATATGAGGAATGTAACGAGAGAAACATGAAAGGTGGCCCCATAGATGTTACACATCTTGACTACCCTGATGTTGAATAGTAATCATCTCATAACAACGTTTAAGTGATAATCATCATAACACAGATATCTACAGCCTTGTGATATTCCAGATTAATGGTCACAGCTAAATAGAAATTCAATGTCATACAAATATTGGGGTGAAGAACTAGAATGGTCGAATAGGGAGAGAGTGTCACACGAAAACCGTCATTGAAACTATGATTCCATCTCCTCATACCAATACTGTGTCAATCGTTAATGTTAATTAATGGAGCTCATGACGGCACAGGACACGAACATCAGCACTCCAGATAACAGCCCCGTTACACGCGCCTCCTCACAGGATCAATGAGCCTGCCTTTCTTTGTGCTGGACTCCTTTTGGCATGCACCATCCCTATGTGTGAGTGCGCCTTGACGACATGTGTGCACCAGAAGGGCATGCTGTTTACACATGTGCTGACAGTGCAAAGTGGGCGTGGCAGCCGCCACTCGTCATGCCTGGCTGGCCCCCTACTTTTGGCATGGGGTATGCGCATGTGTTAGTGTACCGTGACGTTGTATCTGCACCAGAATGGTACGCTGTTTAGGTGTCTACTGACAGCGGAATGTGTGCGTGGCAGTCGCCTCTTGTCATGCTGGACCTCCCCTCTTCTTTCAGCACGGGTTATCAGCATATGTGAGAGCGCCATGAAGTCGAGAGTGCGCTGTGGGACAGCCTGACAGAGCAAAGTGGGTACAGCGGTGGTGCTCAGCACACACTGCTGAGAACATCTGCATGGTGGCATTTCTCGGCCGCCCAGCGGGCAAGGATGGGGCCCCTCCACACCCACACCGACGTGGTGACCAAAGCAAAAGTTCTACTGTCACCTCCGTATAACATGTTAGTTTTTGAATCAGGAGCCATAGGATGCGGGCTGTGATGTTATCCATACGTCTGGGTAAGATTACTCATTTACATGGTCAATCAGCAGACAAAGTGGACGAAAGCGATCGAAGGGTAGCAGTTGTAAGGGCAGAGGAAAAAAAGTGCCAAGGCAGGCGCCAAGGGAAAAAATCGTTGCGATAGTAGGACAGGTAGTAAGGGCAAGTAGTGGCTTGCTAGCTGCGACAGTGCATGCAAGGTGAGGTTATGTTAGTGTGAGGTATCGTGCATCGTTACCTATGTCGGTGTGTGTTCGTTATAGCTGGGTCAGTCCGGGTACTGCAGCTGGGCACCTGCATGTTCTCCTAGGCCTGCTGCAGTGGCTTCGTCCCTGTAACAAAGAAATTCAGTGCGGTAACGCATGCGTTGCCATTACACCCTCAACTGTGCTGTGTCATAAGTGACTTGGCACAGCTTCATCAGGCTGGTGCTGAATGGCTGCAGCCCGCCGCCGTTGGGCATCCTCCACTACTGCATGCTGCAGCTCTGCCGCAGCTGAGCCTCGAGCAGCTCTGCTTGATCAGTGAGCTGCGCTGCATCAGCGTCAGAGTAATGCACGCCGTTCGCTCGCGCTTGCGCGGTGAAGACTGCCTGCTTGGCTTCTTGGTCCCTTGCGGTCGCCGCCGATACCGCTGGGGCCGCGGTTGTCTTCTTTGCAACTTTCACCTGCGGTGCTGCTGAGGCGGCCACTGGGGCAGGCACGCCAACGTCCTTCTGCGAGGTCGCAGGATTGCTTGCAGGGGTTCGAATCCATTGTGCTGCACAGAGGCCTTGGGTGAAGACTGCACACACTTGCCTCAAGCCCTCTTCCTTCTCTGCAGCCACTGCGGCTGCGAAGGCAGCCCTCTCTGCCGCCATGACGGCTTTTAGGGCTGCAGTGGCCTCCTTGACGGCAGTGCCGAGGTCGAGACCACAGCTCTTCTCGGGGGCGCGAGCTGCATCCCGACCGCCCACCTCCGGGTGCCTATTCTGTATCTTTCCGTCATTGTGCCGATCGTTTCGGTACTCAAGAGCACCGAACGGTCTAGTACTCGAATTAGAGCTCCTGCATTATTCAGTATGCATTTCGGAAGAGATACCGTTCAGGTCTAGACAACCGAAGCATTGTTGTCGGTTCGTGTCGCGCAAATCAATCAAAAGCAAGAGGCCGCAGATCCGTGCATGCGCACTGCAGCGCGCACAGCGCCATGAACACAGAGCAGCTAACAGACGACACAGGCTCACTATTCTTCGAAGTACCGTAAATTGCGTTTACGTTGCCATAACGCATGACGCCGCATTCCATCGAGCTGACGTGCCTGCCTTCATCGCTCTTGCCTCCTCCTTAACAATATTAGGCGCAGTACAACCATTTCCATGATTCTCAGCTGAAATGCAGTGAAATTTTTACAGCTTCCCTTACCGCATGTTTCCATGCATGCATTATAACGATAGTGTATTTGACTGTATTCTGCAGATTGTCGTAAATGCCGCATTATGTCATCTTATTCTCATTCACACTGGCATCGTGTTTTGGATTTTACGTTTCGTAAAATGAGTTAGGAATAGTGTGTAGTACCACATTGTACTAATACATCTATAAAAACACGCGAAAAATTGATTCTGAGGGTTTCAAAAAATAATAAGATAAGAAGAATGTGGTTATAACTCGCTCCTAGAGATCCAAAATAATTAAGTATCCCCGTATGATACGTCAACGATTTGGGTCTTAAAAACAAAATTGATAAAACGCATTTTCGAGAGCTCCTGCAGTTCGTCGAAGTTTATTACATGCATCTCATGAATGAAAATATTTCGTATATGGTGCTACAGTCTAAAAATATTACGTCGGAGATCTTTCATCTCTGTCTATTGTTGTTGAGGATTCGATCGCAGATAAATACTTGTGACATGCAAGATTATGAAGACGACTGCTGCCAGTTGCATTCCCAGTAATTTAAGTTGTGCTCTTAGATTCCTGTCTGGCTGCATACGCGGTGAATTATTTCTGACAAGAAAAAATATAAAGGTCACTGTCGGTTGTTTCACTCACAACAATTTCATCTCCAGAAATTTCATATTTCGGTTTTTAAACATACAAAATCACGAAATTATTACTGGGGAAGTGCGCACTTACGTGTAAGTAATAACTAATATTGCAGAAAAATCTTAATTTACACGAATAACAATGTCTCAGAAGTGTTGCATATATGAAGAGGAAAAATAAATTTTTGCACCTATCTGCTTGCGAACCCGTGTCCTTTCGTATCGCATTCCCGCGCGCTAACGACTAGAGAGCACGCAGCCCTCTGCCGAACACACTGACCTACTGTGCCACTTCATACTATTGTGTAGAGGAACGTAGGCTCACTTCGTTGGCAAACGGTGCTGCGTAATTCATGAATGCATGATACTTTGGAAGGTTTCCAATATCAGGCTTCACATAATTCCTTTCCATTGTCACTTGAAAGTTGTAAACACGTTTCGATAATTACTAACTAAACCGTTTGTGGGAAAAAGTACACAAAGTCACTAGTATCGTCAGTTCACACTCATGTAATATACATAAGCAGAGCCGATGTCCTGATATTTAATGATCTTTATACACTTTTTGCATAAAAGAAACGCGTATTTTGAGAGAATATTGACCGAAAACTTTTTTTTATGTAATCATTCACAGTAACAACCTAATCTAAATGTATTTCTAACAAAGATAATTATTCTATTATGACCTCACTTTCTAACCGAATGCGTCCTCTGGTGATTCTTTAGTAACACAATCACTAAAGCCAAAGCTAAAACCGCTAAATTTGTTTAAAATAACAAATTATAGGTATACTCGTACATAAACCACAGCTCACCAATCGAAAGGGCAACACTGAAATCCAAAACCTCTCGGTACTATTGTCGTACAATCGATGGGAGGACCGTTCGGTAACAGGTCTCAGAAGCTTACTGAATAGGATATTTGGATAAAGAACCGAAAATGACGTCACTACCGAGACTAACCTACTACACCAATCGGTATGAACGATACAGAATACGGCACCTGGCAGGTGGAGCTGCTTCTGTGCTGTCCCTCAGCTGTGCCGGGATGGTCTGCGCCCAACGTCGTTGCCGACGTCGTCTTCTCTCCTTCAGCTGCGTTGGTGCGGCCGCCTTCGGCACGGATGCGGCTTGAGAAGGCCGGGTAGCTACGTTAGATGGCGACGTGCGGACCGCCACACGGGACCCAAGTCGCCAGAACGTTTACTGCCGCGGTCGCAGGCGCGGCTGTCGTGCTCGCCGGAGCACTTGACGCACCGCACCGTGTTGCGGCAATAATTCGCGACATGGCCCTCGCCCTTGCACCTGAAGCACTGAGTGGGGGTCCATGGCGGTCGGGAAAGCTTCTGTCGTAACCGGGAAGCCCAGCAACTTCCGCAAGCCGAAGATGTCGCTCTCGCCGTCGGCCGTTTGCGCGGTCTCGGCATAGAGCGGCGCCCTCTTCTTGTTGGTCCAGTTGTGCAACCTTGCGGTTGCATTACCAAACCGGCTTGCAGCAGCCGTTCCCTGACCACCGGCTCGTCACAGCTCCAAGGTAACCCCTTTAGGAGTGCCTTGGTCGTCTTCATTCTTCCAACAGAAGGTGCCTTCTCAATCACTGGCGGCGCGTCGACAATGTGGTCGGCCACGGCGACCTTGATCGTCCTGTGGTCAGCCACGTTTGCTGCCCGAATGCAGATCAGCGAGTCTGTGTCGACAGACTCGTAGACCACTTCGTTCTTGGCGCAATTCGTCATTAACTTGAACAGCACTGTCCACCCGCCTTTGTACTTGACGTACAAAGGGACAACAGGCTGCGACTCGTCTTTGGGTCTTCCTTGCTTGGTCGGCAGACTCAGTGAGTTGCACAACTGAAGGACCCCTCGTAGCAGCAGGTTTCCTCTGCGCGTACTTCATTCCCACGCTGTGGGGCGCAGAACATGACAATCTGCTGGCGTTGTGAAAACAACACACAATTTGCTTCCCGCGGCGCCCACAGCACAGGACTTCTTCACGAGCTCACCACGGCTGAGTAAGCGTAGCGCGCAGTGGCAGCAATGCGCACACCTCGCTAGCTCAGGACGCTCTACGGCCGTCCAGTGATGGCAGGTTTTGTCTAGGCGCAGCACAGCGCTTTCGGGCGTGACGTCTCCCAGCAAGCCACGGAGGAGTAGGGTGGCTAAGACACCGCTGCGGGCGGGTGACCACGAGCGAATACCTGCAGCCCTTGCACACGGCTCTCTCGGTTGCGACGTGATTCCTTTGCCACTTCTAATCAGAGCAAGCTCTGCGGGTTGTCCCAGTTCACCGATCAGATGTAAGAACTCGACCCACGAGTGGCCTGTAGTCTGTTCCACAACATACAACACCGCTCACAGAGCAAAATGTACAAATGTTGGTCCGAAAATCTTAACTACTATACGCTTTCCACACTCAAATACAGCAGAACAAGCTATATAATCGACAAGCTCAAACGGCCATCTACAATGATTCTTCCCTTAATTATTAGTCTCTGAGATGCCTATACTAGGCAAATTTCTCTCAATGAAAAGTGACAGAATTGAACAATACAATTTACAAATTCTTAATAAACTATTCAGTTAACACCCTTTGACACAACTTTACAAAGCGTTGACGGTGTTCACAGGTTAGTAAACATGTTTATATCATACTCTGCCATTACTTTGGGGAAGGGGACCAGGATTTATAAGCACCTAGAGGTATGGGGTTTCCCTTATTTACTTATCTCTTAGTTCGCCGTGACACACAGCTGTCTACCTCACCCTTTAACTTACCTGATACGGCAGTCATGTCTTTCACCTACCCCAACGCTCGAAATGTTAAGGTGGTACTACCACCATGCACTTAACGATGCTCTCTGCCTATCGGGGCGGTATTTGAAAACATTCGTACTTTCACAACTACCCAGAGACTCTCTGGGGAGGTTCCCGAAGTCGACAAACGGAAATCAATGTATAATTGTCTGCATTGACTGTCTCACCATCTAAGCTGTCACTAATGCTGTACCGACTGCCAAAGTTCCGCAAATTGCGAAGTTCCTTGCAAAAGACATCAATTCGGAGCACGAAGTACCCCGTCTGATGATGCCTGATGGCAGACAAGTTTTTCAGTCGAGACAAGAATCACAGGTTATTTCACTTTGCAACATCACCCACAATACGAAAACTGTCTACCATCCACAGACAAATTACATCACAGAATGCTGTAATAAGTTGCTGGCATATATGCTCTCAATGTGCGTCTGGCATCGGACAGAGAAATCGGGTTAGAATATTGCCCAGACTGACATTTACATACGACACGGCGAAGCAAAGCACTATTGGCTTTACACAGTATTTTCTACTCGATGGCCACAAGGCCGAAACGACAAGGAACACACTGTTCCCGTTTCAGCCAGACGATATTCAGGATAACTACGTGAACCACCTCAGTACTAGGGCCAAAGAAGCAAGACAGTTGTCTCTCCTACAGATGCCCAGGAGAGAGACTGAGAGCACCACAGTGCCAACCACTGACCATTGAGATACAGCCCAGGCGACTTGGTTTGGATTTTTAAGCCTGTGCAGAATGTAGGACTGCTGGAAAAGTTACGAAAACGCTACTTTGGGCCATATCCTTTGTCGCTTGTCGGACGTCGCATATGAAGTAGATAATTATGACTCTTCATCAAGAGGACAAAAGCATAGAGACGTCGTCCATGTCCTCTGTATGAATCCCAAATACAGTCCAGAGGCGCAGATCGACGATGGGAAGTTCAAGGAAACTCAAGACCCACTCGACTATCGCGAAGTATCAATGGGAAGGGCTAGATGCTCATCGTAGTGACGAGGATGTAACAACACGTCTAGAAAGAGAGGATCTGCCAGCGCCGCCATACCGGAGACCATTGACCAGATGTAGATCCAGGGTGCTATAGTCGGCTCCAATGAGGACTTTTGAAACACTGGGACGCAGTTCTTTCGGGAGAGGGAGCAATGCCGCGAGCTCTCGAGCGTGCAATGTGGTGTAGCGTTTAACGGCTCTGGCTTGTTTGCTATAGATCACTGGTTCAAGCCTAACGACTCGCTATTATTTTATCTTGTATTTATGATTCCTGGAAGGTTTTTGAAATGTCTTATGTTTGTAACGCTTGTTTACCGGGAATGTTTTGTGATATTTGATGTTTGTATAAATAACTGCATTCTCCATGCAGGAGTAAAGTTCTGTTCTGCCTGTACTTTGGTGACAGTGAAAAACGTGTTATCAGTTCTAAGTACTGTACTCCACTGACGACACTGCGTTCGGATTTGGATTTACTGTTTCGAAATGACAATACTGAACGGAATGTATCAGGTGTACTTTCACATCTTCACTAACTCAGTAGCATTTTTATTAGTATTGTTCATCCATTTCCAATAAGACTCACATTTTGTTAATTTCCTGTTTCTCTTACTTTCTAATTATATTTTGCAGTTTGGCACTGAAACAAATCCAGATGCAATTATAAAATTGCAGTATTATCCATCAAAACAACACATTGGCGTTACTTGCAGTGTTGCGTGCGTTGACTGGTAAGTGCTTTAACATTTCTTACGGCCAGATGCATAGTTTACACGCAGATAAATACAAGGAGTGACATACCCAATAGCCCATAAGTTGAAGTTGCTGTGGTACCAGCACACAGGCGGGAATTGCTTTACGTGTCGGTTTTTTACCACTGAGGCTTTAGAAGAAGTGGAACTGCGAAACGGCGGAGTCTTCTTGGGCTCTTGTCTTGTCTTTCTTGTCTGTAATTTGCTGCTAAAGAGCAACAAAACCGTGTTGCAAATCTGAAGTTGCTCATAAACCGTCGATTGGTATTGCTGGTCGGCAGAGAAGGCTGCAGACACAGTATAATTTTCTTAAGATTGTGTCACTGTCCACACTTCTTTTGTACTGAAGCAAGCAGTAGACCTGTCTCCAATTTCTACCTGTGAATTAATGTCATTTTTGTCGCACATTATAACTTGAAAGGTATGTGCTAAGGTCTGATCAGGGTAGCTCCAGAAAATAGGCAGTAGTTGCCAACTGCAAGGTGGAACGAGTATAATATCTTTGAGTAAGAGGATCTTTGATGCTTAAGAGAGCTGGGTGCGAGCAGTAAAAAAACCGAGGAGCTAGGTGCCCAGAGGAAGCAGCAGACATGTGGTGACAGCGTTAAGGTAGGTCGCTGCCCCTGACCAAACTTTAGCACATAAATGAAATACATAATCATTTCAAATTGGTTTTTGATAGATAATGTTCAGAGTTAGGATCTGTATGTCCAAGGTTTGGCGCAGTAGCGTTTTGTAAAATTTTTTGTAAGAGTGATTCGTGCTACAAAAATTTTTGAAATGGTAGGTTTTGTGTATGACTTAAAATTTTAACAATATATATATATTGAGATCAACATTGTGTTTAAATCTAACAGCCTGAATCATAATCCACATCCTTTGCTTGTATTGAATAAGAAAATGAGTAGTAAAGTAAAGTTACCCACCAATGAAAGAACCAGGTAAACATCAGGGTCAAAAGTTAATTTTCCAGTACCATCTTAATGCCATTGCACAAACGGCATTATTCTCTTAAACTTGATTGCTGAGTCAAATACAAGTTGCGTTTTTAGCAAAATGGAGGAGTGCAAGAAACAAGTTCACAGACGCAGTCAGATGCAGGTTTTCTGATTAATTAATTTAGAACAATCTTATCAATGATACTTTCACTTGGCGACATCCTCTGTGGTGACGTTCTTGGATATATTTTCTGTAACTGTGTACTTTGTTTTCGAGCATTCTTTTCAACACCACTGTTTCAGCTGTGCGCTGCATAGCTAGTTGCGTAATATTGCGTTTGCTGCTACACCACTGTTACAGCTGGGCGCTGCATCGCTAGTTGCGTAATATTGAGTTCGATGCTGTTGTTGTTGTTGTGGTCTTCAGTCCTGATACTGGTTTGAGGCAGCTCTCCATGCTACTCTATCCTGTGCAAGCTTCATCTCCCAGTACCTACTGCAGCCTACATCCTTCTGAATCTGCTTAGTGTATTCATCTCTTGGTCTCCCTCTACGATTTTTACCCTCCACGCTGCCCTCCAGTACTAAATTGCTGACCCCTTAATGCCTCAGAACATGTCCTACCAACCGATCCCTTCTTCTAGTCAAGTTGTGCCACAAACCCCTCTTCTCCCAAATTCTGTTCAATACCTCCTCATTAGTTATGTGATCTACCCATCTAATCTTCAGCATTCTTCTGTAGCACCACATTTTGAAAGCTTCTATTCTCTTCTTGTCCAAACTATTTATCGTCCATGTTTCACTTTCATACATGGCTACACTCTATACAAATACTTTCAGAAACGACTTCCTGACACTTAAATCAATACTCGATGTTAACCAATTTCTCTTCTTCAGAAACGCTTTCCTTCCCATTGCCAGTCTACAATTTATATCCTCTCTACTTCGACCACCATCAATTATTTTGCTCCCCAAATAGCAAAACTCCTTTACTACTTTAAGTGTCTCATTTCCTAATCTAATTCCCTCAGCATCACCCGACCTAAATCGACTACATTCCATTATCCTCGTTTAGCTTTTGTTGATGTTCATTTTATACCCTTCTTTCAAGACACTGTCCATTCCATTCAACTGCTCTTCCAAGTCCTTTGCTGATTCTGACAGAATTACAATGTCATCGGCGAACCTCAAAGTTTTAATTTCTTCTCCATGGATTTTAATACCTACTCCAAACTTTTCTTTTGTTTCCTTTACTGCTTGCTCAATATACAGATTGAATAGCGTTCGGGAGAGGCTACAACCCAGTCTCACTCCCTTCCCAACCACTGCTTCCCTTTCATGTCCCTTGACTCTTATAACTGCCATCTGGATTCTGTACAAATTGTAAATAACCTTTCGCTCCCTGTATTTTACCCTTGCCACCTTCAGAATTTGAAAGAGAGTATTTCAGTCAACATTGTCAAAAGCTTTCTCTAAGTCTGCAAATGCTAGAAACGTCAGTTTGCCTTTTCTTAATCTTTCTTCTAAGATAAATCGTAGGGTCAGTATTGCCTCACGTGTTCCAATATTTCTGCGGAATCCAAACTGATCTTCCCCGAGGTCACCTTCTACCAGTTTTTCCATTCGTCTGTAAATAATTCGCGTTAGTATTTTGCAGCTCCAGTTTTCTTTCTCCTGATAACGATGTCCTCTTGAGTAGTCCCCACCCAGAGATCCAAATGGGGGACTATTTTACCTCCGGAATATTTTACCCAAGAGGACGCTATCATCATTTAATCATACAGTAAAGCTGCATGCCCTTGGAAAAAATTACAGCTGTAGTTTCCCCTTGCTTTCAGCCGTTCACAGTACCACAACAGCAAGGCCGTTTTGGATAGTGTTACAGGGCCACATCAGTCAATCATCCAGACTGTTGCCCCTGCAACTTCTGAAAAGGCTGCTGCCCCTCTTCAGGAACCACACGTTTGTCTGGTCTCTCAACAGATACCCCTCCATTGTGGTTGCACCTACGGTATGGCTATCTGTATCATTAGGCACACAAGCCTCCCCACCAACGGCAAGGTCCATGGTTCATGTGGGGGAGTTCGATGCTACGCTTGTGAATATTTTTTTTTAGCTCTGCTTCTGCTTATACTGATTTTATGTGTCTATTCTAAATATTTTACCTTTTGTGTACAAAATATCGTCTTGTGAATTACGACCATTTTAAGATTCTGTCCGCCATAGTGTCTCCCTCAAGATGTCCAAAACAAATCGACAGGGTGATAAAGTACAATTACGCAATTCCTCAAAATCGCCTAAGCAACAACAACCGGACAATGCCCTAGTTTTGTCAGATAACCCTCCTGCTTCACAAAGTGATCAGAAATTTGACAACAATGCTGCAGCAAGTAATGACGCCACAGAGCCACAAAATTCCGCATCGGTTCCTCTTCTGCCTTCGGTTTCTCAGAATGCAGTAAGCCAATTAGAAAGAGTTACCCATGATTCGTTCATGTTAATTCAACCTTCACAAAGCCATGTGGTTGATTCCAACAGCCAATTTCTCTTGCAATATTCTTCCACAGACAGAGAAATTGTTTCATCTGAGAATTCTCAAACAGTTTTTAGCAACCCTCCCCAGCATTATGAGTTACAACACCCAAATCCTGAGGTGACATCCCCAGCTCTAGCTGAAGATAAATTAGATTGTTTTCTTCGACTGTTGAGCGAACGTGATGCAAAGTGTGATGAACAATTTGCGCAATACCATGCAGACAATGCTAAACGTGATGAACAATTTATTCAATACCGTGCAGACAATACTAAACGCGATGAACAATTTGCTCAATACCGTGCAGAGAATGCTAAGCGTGATGAACAGAACGCAAAACGTGACGAATACCTCGCCGGTAGCATTCACAAATTAACACAAACTATGGACACATTTAAAGAAATAACTGACAATAAATTACAGGATATCATTGAAACGCATAAGCGCGACGTTACTGACCTTAGGGACTGAATAAATGCAGTACTTCCACCAGAATCTATTGAAAAGTTGCAACAAACTTCCGCTGCTCATTCTGATCACATACAGGCCTTAGAATCATGTACCAAATCCATGACATCTGACGTCACTCAACTTAAAACAAAGATCAGTGAACAGGGTGAGCAATTCCCCTCACAATTAGAAAACATAACAGAAAGAATAACCGCTTTGGAAACTAATGCAGAAAATGAATTAGATCAGACAACCCCAGTTCCCTTTTCAGGGACAACTGAATACCAAGCTCTGGCTAAATTTAAGAGTAAACAAATTACTATTAATGAACAACAAAAACGAGAACTCAACTAAATTCATAGTAAACTTTCCGATATTCAGCAAAAATTACAGGACGACAGTGCGCCTCGTAGTTTGGTCCCAGAACAGCAGGAAAATCCGTTTTCATACCAGCAACAACGGCCCCCATTCTTATCTTCACAGGCTCCATTTGCACGAGATTACCCTGTACAAAGCAGCACCGTCCCAGACAATTTTCATTTGCCCCATGATGCTCCTTCTTTTCCACGCCAAGACAATGTAGATTACAAACACGTCCTGTTAATCAAGAAATTTAAGACGTTCTGGAGTAACCTGAATGATTTACATCCTCTTGATTGGATTCAGCAATTTACATTCGCTTTTCCTCCAAATTGGCCAGTGGCACATCAATTAGAACTTGTCTGCAGTTTCTTGGAAGGCGAATCTGCAACGCGAATGAGATACATTGCACGGCAATGTTTGTCTTTCCAGTCATTCCAACAATAATTTCGTGATGCTTACTGGAATCCCACTTCACAGCGTGCGGTGAAAGATCAATTGCTAAATGTGCCACCCTTTCATAATTCACAATTTGGCACTTTGACTCAATATTTTGACCACATGATTCAACAGAATCAACATTTAACTGAACCTTACAGCCCTTACGGTCTCATTTAGCTTTGTATTTCAAAATTACCTAGATCATTGAGAGTTCCTTTGCTGATAGGAAATCGCACAGAAAACTTGAACACTTTTCGTGATGTTTTACAGCTTCTTGAACTGGACGAAACACACATTCCACGATCTAGCCAACACTCTTTCCCGGAATCACAAAAGAATAGAGACAACCGTTTCCGTAATAACGGCAGGCAGTTTCCGAACAATAGACCTCAATATGGAAATGCAGGTCGCTTTCTTCCACAACCCCAGTATCAGCAGAATGTTGTGAATGCCTACCCATATAGGAATCAAAATTACCATCGCCTTCCATCAATGTCGTTCCGCAATGGTCAATATGGCAATACCCCACAAAATAATCGGCGGTACAGTAACAACTAGAGAAACTGGGAGAATCAGCGGAATAATTCCAACACTTCTTTTGTACGAAGAAACCAAATGTGGCACCAGAAACGCCATCAACCATACGGAACCAATGATTACTACCAACGATGACAAACCTTTGATCGCCCACCCACTCATCAGTACAGTCAACAGAATTTTCCAAATCGTAATGATAATTATCCAAGTCATAACCAGAGACAAATAAATGACAGTCAACAGAATTACGGCAATGACAGACGACTACCATTTCATCATTTCATCATTTCCCGGTTCCACCCCAGATATGATTTTAATAATTCATCAAGTAAAACACAACAGTTAGTAGAAGTTCGTCCACCAAATCCACGAAACAATGCAGATCATCAGCGTCAAACAGAACACCAACAATAGCAACTAACTGCTCTGCCCCCCGCGTGCTCGCTGCAGCGCGACCGGTGCCATGATTCTTCTGAAAATTTTACATCACACGTTATCCGTTGTGACGAGATACGAGAAGTCCTTCTGCTGGAAAAAATCGAACTACACCAGCTGTTCATCATTCCCTCATTAATATTTCGACAGGCACACACAAATTCTCTGCAGTCCTTGATTCGGGTTCTCCCATTTCTCTTATTAGTGAAGCCGCTTTCCAAAAATGCGCCACTGTTTCTACCATTCAAACACTTCCGCTTTCTCATACTAAGGTCAGTGGTGCTGCTCCTGGCAAAAGTATAGATATTAAACAGCAATGTTATTTGCAGTTTCAAGTCGATACACATTTTTTATACGCTACAGTCTTAATAGTTCCGCTTCTCAGTACAGACGTCCTTTCAGGGATCGATTTTTTGAGCAAATATAAAGCAATTTTAGATTTTGAAGATCATTGGATTCGTCTCTGTGATGATGGAGTTTGCTTCTTTTTGGACTTTCACAAACATTTGTCGCAAGCAGAACAAGACCTTAACAAAATTAATTTCATTCAGTCTCAGCTCCCGTCGGACGTAACACTGACGTCATTTTCTGTTCCTTCCCCAAACATTGACAATGACGATACGACACCAGACATTGGTAACATTATTCAGGAAAAAGTCAAAGTAGTTGATTCAGCTTCAGTTCAAGAAAAGGAAGATTTACATGCCATTTTAACTGAGTTTTCCCATGTTTTTGACACGGCTCCAGGCACAATTAAAGATTTTTTATATGAATTTCAAGTAAAACCCCATACCCCTTTTGCTGTTACACCTTATCCAATACCGCTAGTTCACTGTGACAAAGTCAAATAGGAAATCCAATCTATGGTAGCTCACAATATTATTGAAACTGCTACCAGTCCATGCAATTCCCCAATACATGTTGTGCCTAAACGGGATGGTTCAATTCGTCTTGTTTTGGATTCAAGACAGATCAATACGATCATCATACCAGAGACGGATAGGCCACTAACTTTGGATGAAATCTTACAACAGTTTCATGGCGTATCTATTTTTTCCTCCTTAGATCTTCGGTCCAGTTTTTACCAAATAGAATTACACCCCAACTGCCACAAATACACAGCTTTTCTCTGTTTTGGCCAGTGCTGCCAATTTTGCAGACTCCCCTATGGGGTAACAATCTCATCTGCAGCCTTTATCCGTGGACTAAATACTGTGTTACCACCTCATTTGAAAGACAGGATTACCACTTACGTGGACGATATTCTCATTGCCGGTTCTTCCTGGCAACAGCATAATGGAATATTGTCTCAACTTCTTCACTCGTTTTCTAGCTTTGGTGTTACAGTAAATTTAGAAAAATCTCATTTTGGACAAGCCCAAATCAAATTTTTAGGCCATCTTATTTCATCATCCGGAATTCAACCGGACCCTGATAAGGTACAAGCAATCCATGACATCCAAGTTCCTTGCACTAAAAAGCAATTTCACAGTTTTCTTGGAATGATAAACTTTTTTCACAGGTTTATTAGCAGCAAAGCTTTAGATACGCCTTCTTTATGTAAATTAACAGGAAAAAATTCTCTCTGGATTTGGGATAATACTGCCCAAAAGGAAATTAAGACACTAAAACAGTCTCTTATAGGTGGCCCCTGTTATCTCACCCCAATCTCGCTACTGAGTTTTGCATTTCAACAGACTCATCAAACACAGCCCTTGGAGTTCATCTCTTTCAAGAGCTCATTGAAGGTGAAACTAAGGTACAAAAAAACATCGCATTTGCTAGTCGAGTGTTATCTTCTTCAGAAAGAAACTATTCCATCACTGAATTAGAAGCTCTGGCTGTTGTATGGGCATTTTCCAAATTTAGACCTTTTCTTTTTGGTAGACACACCACAGTATACACAGATCGTAGAGCACTAGAATTTTTGATGTCAGTTAAACTATCTCTTGGTCGTTTAGCGAGATGGGCTCTCTTGTTACAAGAATTCTCCTTTTCCATTGTGTACGTACCAGGACCTCAAAATGTCGTTGCTGCCGCTTTGTCACGCACTTTAGACAGCGACAATACTGATCCAGCCAACATCTTTTGCCATAACAACTTCAGTTTGCTATATATATGCGCCAGGTCGCATTTGAAAACTTTGTTTCCGATGCCCTGCACAACATCGCTTCAGAACAGGATAAGGATTCCATCTGGAAAGATGTAAAACAACAATGGCGCGATGTTAATAACACCACTCTGCGACAGTATTACTTAACACATAACAATATTCTTTTCCGCCGTATCAAGCCTGATACGACAATTTGGCTGGTTTGTATCCCAGAAGACCTAATTAACAAACTCATTTGGTATATTCACCTTAGCTACACGCATTATGGACCGCGCAAATGTTTTCAGTTGCTCAAACGAACATCTTACTTTTTCAACATGGAAAAACGTATTCGCCAAGTCCTCTCAAGATGCAGACTTTGTCAAAAAGCAAAACCACCCACTGTATCCTTTGCTGCGCAAACATTCCCCATCATCCCGTTAAGTCTTCGTCAGCTAGCGGGCGCTGATTTATTTGGCCCAATTCCCACTACAAAGAGAGGTTATGCCTATGTTTTTGCCTGCGTGGAATTAACTTCAAAATTCGTCACTTTCACCCCATTATGTCGAGCTACGGCCTGCACTGTTTCACGTGCTTTTACTAAACATTTTCTGAAAGAAGTGGGTCATGTAGCATCAGTAATCTCCGACAATGGGCCGCAGTTCCGTTCTCGCACTTGGCGACGTACTCTTCAGACTCACAAAATTTCCCCCATTTATATCTCCAGATACCATGCTTCATCGAATCCCTCAGAAAGGTTAATGAAGGAATTGGTGAAATTATTTAAGATCTTCTGTCATGCAAAACACAATGAATGGGACAAATACCTTCACATGTTTCAAGATGTTACAAATTCATTACCAAATACTTCCACACAGTTGTCTCCATATCTTGTGTTAAAGAATCAACACCCGCCTGACAAGATTGAAGAAATCATACGTTTCCCGAAGTCTCGCTGCCTACGGCATCACGAGACTATTCAAATTGCATTACACAATATTAAGCGAGCTGCTGACCAACGGCTGCGCCAAATGAACTCACCAAAGAGGAATATTTCTTTTCAAGTAGGAGACAAATTTTTGGTCCGCTCCCACAGGCTATCCCATAAAACCCACAATCTATATCAAAGATTCTTTCTGTTATATAATGGTCCATATCAAGTAGCCCGCATAGCACATCCTAATGCTGTTGAAATCCAAACATTACATACAAAAAATCACGTGGTGTACATCATATCACAAACTGCAAACATTTCATTGAATAGGCAGTACAGTTTTCGTTGGTAACATTTAGGGTTCACTACATCGGCTTATTACAGTAAATCCCAGCTACATATGTCCCGCTATTTTATTTATATTATTTCTCCCTGTCCTGGGCATGGTTTGTGGACATGTAGCGCCTCTGCAGTGGTAGCCTGGAACCCTCCTAAGGGCCTGGGTGGCACAAATTCCTGTCACAGCTGTTGGTAGGCCACAATGGATACAACACGCACCGCTGGTGGGACAGACCCTTTTCGCGTCGTTAGGCCTGGGTCGTGCGCATTTCTTTTCCAGCATGCAAACATTCAGTATATTTCCCCTTGTAAAAGCTCCAAATAACACCACCTGTGTTCTGTTCTAGCATTAGATAAAGACATGAGTTCAGAGACATCATTTTCTGGAGACAGCTTAGCAGTGCGACCTGATTTCTATGCAGAGTGTTATAGGTTTCTTACTTATTGTAATAACCTGAGATTATTACAGTACATTGCTGATGAACTACATTATTGTTTTCTGTGAAACTCTTTTCATACTGGCGTTTGAAGTTGACATTACAGTTGAAAATTTCGGTCATCAAATTGATGTTGATACTTTCTACATGATATCTTTGCTTCTATTTTTTGTTGGATGATCACATCTGTTACCTTGCGATGACTACAGTGAACTATGTTTATATGACATAATGACACTCACTGTAAAAAGATTTTGTAGGAACGAAGGCCACTTTGTATGTTGATGTTAAGCTAGTGGTACCAATTTTCCTGAAGTTTATTTAGGGTTGTCGTGCTAAAGGATGTAATATGAGTATTGACAATGTGTATAAGAAGATGAGACTAATGATTTTTATGGGTTTTAGATATTTGAAGAAAGGGTGTGTTCATACGAGTTTTTAAGATGATATTTGAAACTTATGAGCAGAATGAGATATTGTTAGATTTAAGTTCCTTTTTTGAGACTTCGGAATCTTGGATACTACAAGTGATGATTAGCAAATACTGTGTGCTGAAGTTATGACCACAGCAACATGAGGTGTGAACGATGTTATTCTACATTTTCCAGAAGTGTTGATGGTGATTTTCTGACGAGTTTCATAATTAACTTTAATTGTATTTAACAATTAATTTTCTCCACAGCTTTTAAGATGAAGTATCAACTATTTTACGATGTACCGAGTAACTTTCGTTTCTGTTCCTTTCCTTTTTATAATAAGCAAATACTTTTCTCTGGAAACTTACCATTTTGTCTCCAATTATATACTGTTTAATAATTTTCAAATATTTTTCAGATGCCATTAATGAAATACACTCCTGGAAATGGAAAAAAGAACACATTGACACCGGTGTGTCAGACCCACCATACTTGCTCCGGACACTGCGAGAGGGCTGTACAAGCAATGATCACACGCACGGCACAGCGGACACACCAGGAACCGCGGTGTTGGCCGTCGAATGGCGCTAGCTGCGCAGCATTTGTGCACCACCGCCGTCAGTGTCAGCCAGTTTGCCATGGCATACGGAGCTCCATCGCAGTCTTGAACACTGGTAGCACGCCGCGACAGCGTGGACGTGAACCGTATGTGCAGTTGACGGGCTTTGAGCGAGGGCGTATAGTGGGCATGCGGGAGGCCGGGTGGACGTACCGCCGAATTGCTCAACACGTGGGGCGTGAGGTCTCCACAGTACATCGATGTTGTCGCCAGTGGTCGGTGGAAGGTGCATGTGCCCGTCGACCTGGGAGTGGACAGCAGCGACGCACGGATGCACGCCAAGACCATAGGATCCTACGCAGTGCCGTAGGGGACCACACCGCCACTTCCCAGCAAATTAGGGACACTGTTGCTCCTGGGGTATCGGCGAGGACCATTCGTAACCGTCTCCATGAAGCTGGGCTACGGTCCCGCACACCGTTAGGCCGTCTTCCGCTCACGCCCCAACATCGTGCAGCCCGCCTCCAGTGGTGTCACGACAGGCGTGAATGGAGGGACGAATGGAGACGTGTCGTCTTCAGCGATGAGAGTCGCTTCTGCCTTGGTGCCAATGATGGTCGTATGCGTGTTTGGCGCCGTGCAGGCGAGCGCCACAATCAGGACTGCATACGACCGAGGCACACAGGGCCAACACCCGGCACCATGGTGTGGGGAGCGATCTTCTACACTGGCCGTACACCACTGGTGACCGTCGAGGGGACACTGAATAGTGCACGGTACATCCAAACCGTCATCGAACCCATCGTTCTACCATTCCTAGACCGGCAAGGGAACTTGCTGTTCCAACAGGGCAATGCACGTCCGCATGTATCCCGTGCCACCCAACGTGCTCTAGAAGGTGTAAGTCAGCTACCCTGGCCAGCAAGATCTCCGGATCTGTCCCCCATTGAGCATGTTTGGGACTGGATGAAGGGTCGTCTCACGCGGTCTGCACGTCCAGCACGAACGCTGGTCCAACTGAGGCGCCAGGTGGAAATGGCATGGCAAGCCGTTCCACAGGACTACATCCAGCATCTCTACGATCGTCTCCATGGGAGAATAGCAGCCTGCATTGCTGCGAAAGGTGGATATACACTGTACTAGTGCCGACATTGTGCATGCTCTGTTGCCTGTGTTTATGTGCCTGTGGTTCTGTCAGTGTGATCATGTGATGTATCTGACCCCAGGAATGTGTCAATAAAGTTTCCCCTTCCTGGGACAATGAATTCACGGTGTTCTTATTTCAATTTCCAGGAGTGTAATATGATGACTTAGGATTACTAGAGTCTAGTTGGGATTGTTTTCAGAATCATTGTTGAGAATTTACTCAGGACTTACTTCATGATATACTACAAGCATTCTTTAATCATATTTTTCTTATACCTACAGCACCACAAGTATCATAATTCCTACCTTTTATGATGTCTCTGTGCTACCTTCTATGTTGCCTTTTTCTCTTTTCACGCGTTTTTCAAGTAAAAGATATAATCATCTGTTAGTATTTCATTGTCTATCACTTGTGCTATGCTTTGCTTTATGTGTCTCTACACTTTTATTTTCTGGAAGTGTTACCTATTTCAGGATTAAGATAGTTTTATGGTCTATGCTTTCAGTTAAAGGTTTTGTTTTGTGTTGGCATGCTATTTTTGCTTTATTATCTGAAGATGACATATTACTTTTTGTTACAGTTACTTCCAGACTTTCTCTGAGTCCTTATTATTTTTTGTTTCTGATTATGGATCTTTTAAACAATTTTTTTGTCTTTGTACTTTGTGATGCTAGTTATGTTGCCACTTACTATACATATATTGTTCTATTTATGCACACATTTGATTTGTCACACTATTATTTTGAGACATGACGGTACCCCTCCTTGGCTGAGCTCAGTGTTTTGTCCATTCCTAATGCCTGTTCCTTAAGTGTGACAGTATTTTCATTCTATATTAATATAACATTAATGTTTTTTGTTTCCATGACAATTATGGTTTTGGTTACCATAACTACCACTATTTTCAGCTACAGCAATTACTCTTTATTGTCTCTGTCTATTATTTATGTAAGTAAATTTGTTTACTCTTTTTCTCACAAATAATTTCTATGATTGATATTATTTCAACATTTGATAACAGATTATCCTTGTGGTCTACACAAAAAAACCTATTGGGGTAGAGGATTAGTTATTCTGTAACTGACACACCATGTGGTGTTGGTGCCCCATATCCTTGGGCTCTGTAGAACTCATTCTTCCTTTCTGAGTTCTCAGTCTACTCTTCTTTCTCTTCTAAATAATTTTCTTATTTTTCTCAGATATCTGTGTGACTGTCCTCTGATAGATTAACAACTATTTTAAGTACTGTACTGAAAAGAAATAAGATTTATACTGTGATGTTAAAATAATTATTCAGACTTTATCAAAACTCCTACTTAAGAAGGTTGTATGAAATTTGTTACGGTATTACCTGTCAATAAGTAATGTAAAGTTAACACAAAAATGATGACTGTGATTGTGCAGGTTATTGTAATCATTAACTTATATATGACTATGAATCATTTGTAAATAGCGTCTTTATGACGATTTCAATACAGCATTGTTATCGAGTATGTGAAGTCCTAAACTGACTGCTGCAGTTGTGCAAGTTGTTGTAATCATCAACATTATATATATGACTATGTATCACTTGTAAATAGCGTCTTTATGACGATTTCAATACCATGTTGTTACTCTGTATATGATGTTCTAAAAATAAATCCTGTGATTATTCAGGTTGTTGTAATCATTAATATATATATATATATATATATATATATATATATATATATATATATATATATATATATATATATATATATATATATATATATGAATCTCTTGTAAATAGAGTCTTTATGACGATTTCAATACAGCATTGGTATTGAGTAGGTGAAGTTCTAAAATGACTACTGTGATTGTGCAGGTTGTTGTAAACATTAATATTCACTTGTAAATAGATTCTTAATGATGATTTCAGTACAGCATTGTTACTGACCATATGAGGTTCTATTCACTTTAAATACATGCAAACATTTATTTTGTAACAAATGTCCACTGAATAGTGTTATTATTATGGTATACTACCTTTAGTAGGAATTTTTTTTGTACATAGATTCTGTAAAACAAATTACTGTTATTGCTACAGAGTATGTGATGTTATTGTTCCCATCCAGATATATAAAAAATTTGCAACAAATGCCCATTGCATATAGTTATTGAATATTACTTTTCATATTAATTTCTTGCACAATGATAATATCAATGTAACGAAGATTATGTTTCTGTCACGATGACAAACGATTTTGTAAATGTTTTTAACTTAGTGTCAGACTAAACTGTTGCCTGACAGGACATATGTCCTGCATCTGCAAGAATCTCATGATTGTGTTTAAGAGTCAGAGTGGACTACCACCTGACATAACGAGTTGCCTGAGTCTACGTAAATACAAGTGATACTCAGGCTAAACTGTCATCTGACATAATAACTGGTGTGAGTCTACGAGAATATAACGAAAGTCAGTGTGAGCCACCTTCTCACTTAAAATGTGTCCTATAACAAATTGAATATCATCAGTGTGAGCTCTCACCTGACATAATATGTGTTCTATGACTGATAGAATATCATAATTGTAACTGAATGTCAGTGTGTGTTGTCACCTAACTTGACATATACTTTACGATCGATGCCACCATGGCTGAGTGTGTCCCAACATCTGATGCCCATTCTTCTTCAGTCTTATTGTACTACTGATCACTATTAAAATCAGTGTGTCCTATCACCTGATGTGACATCTATTGTACAATCGACATTATTTGTTGCTCAGTGTGTTTCATCACCTGAGGCCTCATATTTTACTATGGTTTACAAATAGAATCTGTGTAAACTGTCACCTGACATGACATTGGCTGTACAATTGACACTAGTTGTGGCTCAGTATGTTTCTTCACCATAGGCCCAACATTTTACTGCAGTTTACAATTAGACTCAATGTTAACAGTCACCTAACGTGACATGTCTTCTTCATTTACTATTGTCAATAAAACTTGCCATATACTCTAGGTCTACTAAAAGATAATGATTGTAACTGAAAGTCAATATCTGCTATCACCTGATGTGACACATATTTTATATTTAATGTTGCTATTACTTAAATTATCTTATTACATTGTTTCACTAGCATTAAGAGTTCTCTATGAGACATTTATGCACATTTGCTATTAACTTCTAGTGGATATTTAACTATTTTATTTATTTTACCTCAAGTTCTACATTTCTGTTTGATAAAGTTGATGTTATTTGAGATATTTTACCACAAATTACTATGCTTTTATATAGAGTCTTTATGTCTTTTATACTATTTTGTAACTTTTAATACTATTTGGTACACTTGTCTTTAGTAATTTAAGTATATTCTGCTTTTTACCCCACATTCTACACTTTTGTATTATAACTTTTGATGTTATTTGAGACAATTCAAAATCTAAATACCTTATCGATTTTACCTCACATTATTTTCCTCTGTTTTGTAAATTTTGATGGTATTTGATACACTTCGCTTAATAACGTAATGTCTGATGTCTTTGCCCTAAATTCATGTGTTCCTATTTTGTACATTTTGATGCTCTTTGATTCACTGGACATTCTGTTTCTATTGGTAAATTTTATTGCTGTGTAATACTCTCTTAATTGGAATACTATGTATGTTTTGTATTGTATCTTACATTGTATTTTTTTACGAATTTCGTGGTGAAATCTGTGCTAACTGCACAGATCCCCCCACCAAATTCTGGTCCAGTGGACCAGGGGGTTATGAAAGGTATGTGCTAAGGTCTAATCACGGTAGCTCCAGAAAATAGGCAGTAGTTGCCAACCGCAAGGTGGAATGAGTATAATACCTTTGAGTAAGAGGACCTTTGATGGTTAAGAGAGCTGGGCCCACGCAGTAAAAAAACCAAGGAGTCGCAGGTAGGTGCTCGGAGGAAGCAGACGTGTGCAGACAGCTTTAAGGGGGAAGTCGCAGCTAGGTGCCCGGAGGAAGCAGACATGTGGTGACAGCGTTAGGGTAGGTCACTGTCCCTGAACAAACTTTAGCACATAATTGAGAGAAGATATATAATCATTTCAAATTGGTTTTTGTCAGATAATGTTCAGAGTTAGGATCTGTATGTCCAAGGTTTGGCGCAGTAGCGTTTGTAAAATTCTTTGTAAGAGTGATTCGTACTACAAAAATGTTTGAAATGGTAGGTTTTGTGTATGACTTAAAATTTTAACAATATATCTATTGAGATCAACATTGTGTTTAAATCTAAGAGCCTGAATCATAATCCACATCCTTTGCTTGTATTGAATGTGAAAATGAGTAGTAAAGTAAAGTTACCCACCAATGAAAGAACCAGGTAAACATCAGGGTCAAAAGTTAATTTTCCAGTACCATCTTAATGCCATTGCACAAACGGCATTATTCTCTTAAACTTTATTGCTGAGTCAAATACATGTTGCATTTTCGGCAAAATGGAGGAGTGCAAGAAACAAGTTCAGTCAGATGCAGGTTTGCTGAATAATTAATTTAGAACAATCTTACCAATGATACTTTCAAACTGCTGTTACAACTGTCTCTGCCATGCACTTTACAGTAGTTTGAAGAGTATAATAATGTGTAAAATAAATAAAAGAACAGATAGCAGCCACAAATTGATCCAGATATGACGTAATATTTCCGAATCATCATTTATTGCTCGTATGAGGCAAACACCCCCCCCCCCCCATGAACTATAGACCTTGCCGTTGGTGGGGAGACTTGTGTGCCTCAGCGATACAGATAGCTATACCGTAGGTGCAACCACAAAGGAGGGGTATCTGTTGAGAGGCCAGAGAAAGATGTGGTTCCTGAAGAGGGGCAGCAGCTTTTTCAGTAGTTGCAGGAGCAACAGTCTGGATGGTTGACTGATCTGGCCTTGTAACACTAACCAAAATGGCCTTGCTGTGCTGATACTGCGAACGGCTCTAAGCAAGGGGAAACTACAGCCATAATTTTTCCCGAGGGCATGCAGCTTTACTGTATGGTTAAATGATGATGGCGTCCTCTTGGGTAAAATATTCCGGAGGTAAAATAGTCCCCCATTCGGATCTCTGGGCAGGGACTACTCAAGAGGATGTCGTTATCAGGAGAAAGAAAACTGGCGTTCTACGGATTGGAGCGTAGAATGTCAGATCCCTTATTTGGGCAGGTCGGTTAGAAAATTAAAAAAGGGAAATGGATAGATTAAAGTTAGATATAGTGGGAATCAGTGAAGTTCGGTGGCAGGAGGCACAAGACTTTTGGCGAGGTGAATACAGGGTTATAAAAACAAAATCAAATAAGGGTTCAAAAATGGTTCAAATGGCTCTGAGCACTATGCGACTTAACATCTGAGGTCATCAGTTGCCTAGAACTTCGAACTACGTAAACCTAACTAACGTAAGACATCACAGACTTGCATGCCAGAGGCAGGATTCGAACCTGCCACCATAGCAGTTGCGCGGTTCCAGACTGAAGCGCCTATAACCGCTCGGTCACTGTGGCCGCCTCAAATAGGGGTAATGCAGGAGTAGGTTTAATGATGAATAAAAAAATAGGAGTGCGGGTAAGCTACTACAAACAGCATAGTGAACGCCTTACTGTGGCCAAGATAGACACGAAGCCCACAACTACTACAATAGTACAAGTTCATATGCCAACTAGCTCTGCAGATGACGAGATAAAAGAAATTATGCAGATAGTGAAGGGAGACGAAAATTTAATAGTCATGGGCGACTGGAATTCGATAGTAGGAAAAGGAAGAGAAGGTAATAGGTGAATATGGACTGGGGGAAGTAATGAAAGTGGAAGCCACCTGGTAAAATTTTGCACAGAGCATAACTTAATCATCGCTAACACTTGGTTCAAGAATCATAAAAGAAGGTTGTATACATGGAAGAAGCCTGGAGATACTGACAGGTTTCAGATAGATTATATAATGGTAAGACAGAGATTCAGGAACCAGGTTTTAAATTGTAAGACATTTCCAGGGGTGGATGTGGACTCTGACCACAATCTATTCGTTATGAACTGTAGATTAAAACTGAAGAAACTGCAAAAAAGGTAGCAATTTAAGGAGATGGGACCTGGATAATCTGACTAAACCAGAGATTGTACAGAGTTTCAGGGAGAGCATAAGGGAACAATTGACAGGAATGGGGGAAAGAAATACAGTACAAGAAGTATGGGTAGCTTTGAGGGATGAAGTAGTGAAGGCAGCAGAGGATCAAGTAGGTATAAAGATGAGGGCTAGTAGAAATCCTTGGGTAATAGAAGAAATATTGAATTTAATTGATGAAAGGGGAAAATATAAAAATGCAGTAAATGAAGCAGGCAAAAAGGAATACATACGTCTCAAAAATGAGATCGACAGGAAGTGCAATATGGCTAAGCAGGGATGGTTAGAGGATAAATGTAAGGATGTAGAGGCTTATCTCACTAGGGGTAAGATAGATACTGCCTACAGGAAAATTAAAGAGACCTTTGGACAAAAGAGAACCACTTGTATGAATATCAAGAACTCAGATGGAGACACACTTCTAAGCAAAGAAGGGAAAGAAGAAAGGTGGAAGGATTATATACAGGGTCTATACAAGGGCGATGTACTTGAGGGCAATATTATGGAAATGGAAGAGGATGTAGATGAAGATGAAATGGGAGATATGATACTGCGTGAAGAGTTTGATAGAGTACTGAAAGACCTAAGTCGAAACAGGAACCCAGGAGTAGACAACATTCTATTAGAACTACTGACAGCCTTGGGAGAGCCAGTCCTGACAAAACTCTACCATCTGCTGAGCAAAATGTAGGAGACAGTTTCAGCTGTAAACTCTTTGTGGGTGGTGTTGGAAGAAAGTATTTGTTATAACAAACTTGTTTTCCTGACAGAACTGAATCAGTCGATCTCCATGATCATTTCTTTTGTCTAAACTGTGACAGCCAAGTACCCAAGTACTTCATTTGATGAATTGTACTTCCCTACCTATTAGGGTACTCACTCTAGGCAGCTGTAAAGAGAGTCACAAAACTCTTCTAAATCTTCATCATCAGCTGTTGAAATTGGTGCATATGCCAGTAGTACATTTAGCTTGCAAGGTCTGGTGTTGAATTTCACACTTCATTTGATGAATTGTACTTCCCTACCTATTAGGGTACTCACTCTAGGCAGCTGTAAAGAGAGTCACAAAACTCTTCTAAATCTTCATCATCAGCTGTTGAAATTGGTGCATATGCCAGTAGTACATTTAGCTTGCAAGGTCTGGTGTTGAATTTCACGAGTGTTACTCAGTCACTCATGGGCTTGAACTCAATCACTGTGGCATTCCACCCCTTGTGTACTCACAAGGTAACACCATTGATGGAGTTATCTGATGTACTAGAAAAATATGCTGTATTGCCATGAGCTGTTTTAAAGTGTCTTGTTCCTTTCCAGTTCTTCCTTGGCACACCAGTGTAGAGGTGTGTACAGAATCAGCTAAATGAAAAATTGGTGCAATACTGACATTTATTTACATAGAAAAGCTGACTCTGAAATTTCCCTTGGTGTGAAACTGTGTGTAGAAGGTTTATGTGTGCTCATTTGATGTTCTAGATTCGTATATTTTTCCATTTGCATCGCTCAAGGACAGGCTCTCATTTAACAGAAACAGTTTTCTTAGTATATCAGAGTTTGGTTTCCAGAAATCTTGCTTGACTGAGAATACTTTTTATACAGTCCGTCAATAAACATTACATGCCTTTGAATCATAATTAACAAACAGAATAGAAAAAGTTGTGGTGGATAATTCAAAAAAATGTGGGGAGGTTAGAAAATTTTAGTGACTTGGGAGAAATCACGAAAGGGAGCATCACATCGCTGAATTTTGGATCACTCCTACTCCTTACATAGTATATGTAAATACCCTTCCTCTTAAGATCCAGCAAGCAGCATTTGTACTTTTTGTAGATGATACTAATGTTACAATGAATCTCATCAGCAGGGAAGCAACAGAAGAGATTGATAATGACTTTTTCAAGGAGTTATTAAATGGCTTTCTGAAAACGAATTCTCTTCAAATCTTAAGGAAACACACTATATTCAGCTCTGTGCAATAAATAAAATCAGACAAACAACTGATGCAGCACATGAGTAGAAGTCAATAAACAGGATTGGGTGCTCCTATTTTTTGGATGCACATATTGATGAAAACTTGAACTGGGACAAGCATACTACAGAGCTTCTCAAATAATTGAGTTTAGGAACTTTTCTTAGTCATGGAAATAAATGAATTAACCTCCTGACCTATTTAGCATATTTCTACTCAATAATACTTTATGGAATAATTTTCTGGGGTAACTCATCACTCAGAATGTAAGTACTGTATTGATTGCATAGAAGTAATACATCACAATTTGAGAAGAAGAGTGATGTCCATAGCTACAACACTAGCCGAAAAGTTACCTTCACTACCCGTTTTTAAAGCTGGAAGTGGCTGAGAAAGCAGTTAAATATATGTCAACAAAAGTTTTTCATCATTTTTCCAACAACAGAAAATGTGTGAAAGATAGCGAATTAAATTTTAAATCTAACTTAAAATCGCTTCTAGTCAACAACTCTGTCAATTACATGGAAGAATTTCTATTTTAAACAATAGTAACCTATTAAAACGTCATTTCTAAATATAGTAGGATGAGTAGGACTAAAAAATATGTTCATTAATGTTAATACTGATCATGTACACATATTCTGTAAACAGTCTCTTTCCACATTTTTTCGATAAAAATGTCGTACACATGATACATGGAACATGCAACTAACTAACTAATAAATTTACTGATGTGTTGCACACCAAAGTGAGCTATTGTGAATATGATACACAGAATGTTATTTTTGAAGCACTGAAATGTGTTTCAAACACAACTGGAAACAAAATTTTGATAGTCACCAACTTATTACCAATGTAAGAAGGAAGATTAGTCATGAGAAAGACGAGATCATAAGAGAAAAGTATAAGCTCCAATTGGGCGAAGATCGAGAAGTAAATATCAAAGGAACCATCACAGCTTCCACCTTAAACGATTTAACGAAATAACAGAAAACATAAATCTGGATGGCTGGATGGCGATTAGAACGTGTCCTCTCAAAACGTAAGTCTACTGTCTTAAAGCCAATTCACATTTGCAGTTACACCACATCAAAACTTCCAACAATATATTTCAAATGGCAACATTCATACAAGCTATCAATGGACTGTCACATCTCCATCAAGGTTTCTTGGGATGAGAGTTCTGACAGTTTCATTATCTGCTGCCACCAGAAATAAACCTACTTCCACCACGCTCACCCTTGTTGTAGTAGTTGAATTTGTGCTTCTATTTTAATATTTTGCATTGGATGTTCCTCCATAAGCTAGGCCAGCCAACTGAAATCGAAAAATGATTTAGGTTTTACAATAATAGAACAATACTGATGCCTACATTGTGTACAAGTAACATAAATGGCTGAAGTAATTTTCATTAAATAAATTTTCAATAACTGAAAAGTCCATTGAGGGAGAAAAATAAAGTTTTCTAATGTTATTTGCTACTTAGGAAAAAAACATAATGGAAAGGTAAACATGCACTACGTTTCCCTTAGAAAGGCAAATTCACACCATGAGTGTACTTCCGAATTGCGGCCTATAGCATGGCAACCATTTATAGACATGACGAGGCATTTGGCTACTTACGAAGGACCGATTACCATCCAAGTCTTACAGCAAACTCGAAGTATTTCCTGAGTGTATTTTCAATTGTCATTTTCGTCGCGAGTCATTTGGCTGCCTCATCATTACAACAAGTTTTAGGTGTGTCATCATTTTCAATATTTCATGTCAAATCACCTGAAACTGTGGCCTGTACTGTAGTTTTCAGCCATGCTCGTGAACAGGAATTTAACTACCTTAAAATCGCCCTGTAGATGTCAAAATTTATACAGCAAATTTCGGGTGGTTCACAAGTTCATTTTCTAAATTTCGAAACAAAAGACCCAGAACTGTGGCGTGTATTGCGGTATGCAGTCATGCTCGTGAAAAGGCTTCTGGCTACCTTACGAGTGACCAATACCTGTGAAAATTTATACTGCATATTTCAGATGTTTCACAAGTTTAGTTTCAAACCAAAAGAACCTGTATTACGGCCTATAGTGCCGTGAGCACCCATAATCGGTAACACCCACTTGGCTACCTTACGACTGCCCGATAGCCGTTAAAATCTATACAGCATGTTTCAGGTTTTGCACAAGCGTGTCTTCAAAATTTCGAACCAAAAGACCAAAAATAACATTCTATATAGTATCTATCACAGTTGTGATCACCAACTGGGATGCTGTGAAGCTCTTGTTCGTTAACTGAATCTTAAGCTGTGCAGACACGTGGCAGAGAGAACAGCGTTGAACATTATCCCAGTTTTGCGTCCCAACTCGGTTTACCTCGGTTTTAACTCGGTTTACACAAACTTTACATGCGGTTAACTCGGTTTGGTGTAAACAAGAGTTGGCCCATCCCTACTTTTGCGGATCACTTAATCAACAATGGTCGGATGGCGTCAACTGCCAAAACTTTCTTACCGATAATCATTGAAGGTGCTGTGCTGTGACGTAACTGGACGGCAAAAGAACATGTCTTATGGAGTTTGCTTTGGACAGTCATGACTCATAAACTTCGTTATTGTTAGTTCCTCAATTCCGACTTTTTGTATCACAAATAGTATCTCAGAACCTTACTTTCACAGTTCGGCACTGGGCTAAGCGAATTAGCCCGATATGACGTTTAGTTCACACCTAGTGTAAACCGGCCTTTACCCTTGTGTCACCTCGTTGCCTACATTTTAGTCAGTGGAAAAAAACAGAAATAGGAGAACATTTGTGAACAATTATACCAATATAATAACAGAGCAGTGCATTAAATGTAACAGAAAAAGGAAGCTTATGACACGAAACGTGTGAAAAAACGTTATAGTGTCAGATACAACAAAGGAATAGTCATAGTTATGAAGGAAGCAATATTTGTTGGAATACCTTTAAATATAAAATTACTGCACACAAAATTTTATAACTTCAGCCAATTCCACATTAAATCCATTTGATTAGAAAAGTAAAACGTTTCAAATCAATTAACGACCAGTTACTGTGCAGCAGATCAAGACGAGTTCCCATCAAAACCTCATTCAAACAGAACTCAACTTCAGAAATATTTTCAGCTTGAGGCTAAGCCATGGTAGTTTTTCAGGTCCTCTGTATCGCCTTGAACATTGTAAAACACGCGGTACCGAGCGGAGAAATGGACCACATATCGATGTTAACCACTTTATCTTTGTTTACTCCAAGCTACAATTCAGCAAGGAAAGCTAATTAAGAACTTAATAAAGGATGATCATCTCTCCCCGTCGTTCAGCAGTGCTCTTATTGCTGTTAAATGCTACCCGTGATTAAACTAATTTTTACTTTAAGATTGTGGTGGTTATCTGCAGACACCTCAAGAGTTCGTCTTCAGCCATCTTTGGTTGCTGCTACAAAATAGAGCATTCAAGGAGCAGGGGGTCGAAGTGTGGCAAAGGTTCTATTGCGCGAAAATGGCTGCTATAGCACAAGGTTTGCGGTGTGTCTTGGCGAGAAATGTGTGTGCATTTAGGACTTTGCCTAGAATGACAGCAGTTTGTGTGCAGCAGAAGTATTTACACCAAAACAACCTGTTAGACACAGTTCAAAGGCCAAAAATACTTTCCGGCCAGGTTAGTTCTTGTCGGCATTAATGTTCTGCTTTAACACCTCAAGACAAGAAAAGTTGCACGGAATGTGTAAACATAGATTGTGATTTTCTCAGTTGGCATATAAAAAAATGACTGGTTCTCACAGTATAGTGTAACACCTCTCCATCAGGAAATGTGCCACCTTGTGCTGAGTGGTAAACGAAAACACGATATTTCCTCAAGTGCACAGGGATATTTGAAATCGGCCAGCCGATTTGTGTGTTGGTTACCTCATATTGTGAATAAGCATTTCAAGCAAGATAACACCATGTTCTTTCAGAATAAAATTATACCTGTTCCCTATATGATGAGGACCGGTACCAAACATTATTCAGTGCATTGCATTTCGGTTAAGATGAGTTGTAGGCGCACATACTTATATTCATACCTTCTTGTAGATAAGTGCTTACTGCCTCACTGCGATTTCGGTGTTAAAGTAGAAGTCATAGTTTGTGGTGGGGAAGCATTAGACCATTGCTCAGGTAGCTTATTTATATAAAACCTGAAGTGTCAAGTAAGTAGGCAGGCGTTTGTGCAACCAAATGTCATAATAGTGACATGTGTTTCGCAAGTATTAGAATCATGTTCGGATGCAAACAATGAAGGTGGCCCGCTTCATTTGTAGAAATTTAATTACTGTATTTCACTCTGCAGACAGCATAAAGGAATATGAATGAATGAATTGTGTAGTAAGTTCTGCATACAGTGCTTCACATATTGTGAATTCTTTGAGTTTGAAGAAGCATTGAAAATAATTAGCAGTTAAGTAGTGATATACATTATTGGAAAATAGTTTCTAAGATATGAAACTTGCCATCTGATTTTATGATGGATGTAGTTATGCTTACACAAGTCATAGGTCATATGGAACAGAATTGAGTATTGGATCAGTGGAGGAAATAATTAAAGTACTGTAGACATGTTTCTTAAAGTTATGTAAATACAAGGTGTATTAGTTGTGGGTGGTTTGCAGTCTGAAGATTGTAAATTACATAGCAGCTGCAGATTTTTTTAAAGAAAACATTTAAATTTCAGCAGTGTCAACCTTTCAGATGTGAATTCAATAACCCCAGTGACCTTGTAATAGTATACATTACTTGCCATACCTGTTTACTAACCAAGAATAAATTCTTATAACTAACAATCTGTGAGACGTTAAATACAACTACTGGAAGGTGCAAAAGTAAACACTCACAATAGAGTTGAGGTCCTGAGTGGTTGGCAGACACATCAAGATTAATATTGGCACTAAGCTTCAGGGCAACGATATTCCTCAGACCTAACAAAAAAAAAACCGCACAAAAATGTATTTTCCTACCACTGTTTGCAGGTAGTGTATGAGTGTGGAGGGAGGGAGGTTATGATGTGTGAGAAAAAGACAGTGTCCAAAAGAAATGTGATACCTAAGTCATATGGACCACTGAATTATATTGTAGTCAATTTGTTATTTGAAGGATACACTTACTGTAAATGTTTCATTTTCAGTTCTTATGTTTCTTGGTATGGCTCACTATTTGTGTAAAATGAAATGATCTGTTAGTGCTGATGGTGCAATTACAAAGACTGTTTAAATGTTTGACATAACTTCAGTGTTTTGGCATTGATGTTCTATGCTTTCTGAGATATGCAGCTAGATATCATTGTAGGATTTGCACAATATTTCGATTTGCATTGTTGAAATTTCATTAGTCCGATTCTAATATTTTACTGCATAACTGAGAAAGTATCAGAAAAAGGTTTGAGATTTCTATTTTAACTTGTAGTTAAGTATGAGTTAGCTATGGACCTTAAGCCATTGTATCTGATGTTAAATCTTACCTCGATAACAGGGTTTCTGGCAGAAGGGACATGTCCGACACTTTGCCGAGGCTAAGCCAACAATGGACAAGATTCGTGAAAGAGTGCTTAAAGTTTGTGCAGCTTATGACAAGGTCACTGCAGATAAGGTACACTCATATTATTTCTTTCGTTATTTCAGATAACGCCAAAACGATTTTACAGTGCCAAGGAACCACTCACTCTTGAGCTTATAAAGGACAGAGTGCTTTTGGTATTAAGGCTATATGATAAAGTAGATCCAAATAAGGTATGATTGTACATGAAATATAATAGTGTAAGAAATAATTTAATTTTAGTAGCAATATTTTCTTTGCAATAGAGTAGAAGTCAGTTACTGTTATGAATGAAAGGTCAGCTACAAAACAAGACAAGGTCTGATTTATGTTAAAGTTCTAGTAGCATTTTCCACACAGAACTCTTCCCTTTTGTAGGAAACACTTGTAAGAACCAAGATGTCATGCTTGGGTAGCATAATCTTTGAGAGATTGTATAAAATTTTAATCTGTTAGGAAGTTACAAAGCAGGACATTTGCCTACGCAGTTAAAGATTCATACTTAATCATGTTATATGTACAGTGTAATGTTCATTACATAACTAAATGACATATCCTTACAAAGTGCATAATATCTTTCATGACTTAGTTATGTGTGGCATTTGTTATTTTCCGAGTTCTTGAGATTGGTCTGCATGCTGAGTTATCCAATTAATGTTCAGACATTCATTGAGGCATGTTTAACATACATAATACACAATTTTACAAATGTTTCTCCTATCCACTGTCAGGCTCAAACATAATGGAGATTGGTAGTGTTAGTATAAAGCTTCTAATGTTTACGGCTATAGAAAGTAGGCTATTTATGCTTTGTTGGCCAAGTAGATACTTATTTTGTTGCAAGATTTAACAGTGACATGAAATTCTGTGTATCTTAAATCGGCTGTTGAAAACCACCATGTGAAAACCTATTTAAAGTTGTACAGTCCCAATTTTGGCTCCATACAAAGCAGAGATAGCAGAAGTGGTGTTTAACGTAGAATCCATACCTTAGAATATTGTGCTTGGAACTGTGCATTGTTCAACACCATGGGAGTGACTTGGATACTGTCGGTTTATTTCTTGTGGAATGGTTTTAGATATCCTGATTAATTTCAGGCATCTTTTTAAGGGTTACTGGACGTTATCATTAGACAATGTAATTGATAATGTAATCCATTTGACGGTCTATCTTATGACAAACAATTTTATTCCAGATCAAATCTAGTTTTATTAGAAATCTGTTACTTGAATATTTCTGTCTTTAACATACAGAAACCATTTGATTTACATAACTTGTGATGTGCAGGAGAGAAACCGTAAAAAAATCAAAAGTATCATCATAACTGTGGCTCTGAGTTTGAAAAACTGATCAAAATCAATTTCTTGATATCATCTATAAAATGCAATGTTAGTAGAAAATAGTTGTAAACATTCATACAGTAGCAACATGTTTGCACAAGAGTAAACATGGTGGATGACACAGTGTTTAATGCATTGGACTTTCATTTGGGAGGAGCAGTGCTCAAATCGTCTTGCTGTCCGTAAATTTAGATTTTCCACAGTATATTATGTGATGGTTCCTTAAACTCCCACATCCAGTCCATGTTCTTGCTTTCATCTCTAATGATCCTCTTATCTGGACATTAATCTCTAATCATCCTTCCCTCCTCCCACTTCCTTACATGAAGCATTAGGAGACATTCCAAGAAAATCGAAGAAAGAAAGTATGCATTCATATAATCTTATGGGAAAGACATTGTTCAAATAATTGCTTTCTTCAGTACATTTTACGAATGACAGTGACATGTAATTGGAAACAATGAGAGATTAACTACTTTGCTTCAAAGTCAGAGAAGCTCATGTACTCTCTTCATTGAAAGAATGTACTGCAGGGTGAAATTCATTTTCAGGCTGATAAAATATGTGGCTTGACATTTTGCTATTATTGTATGAAGCTCACATTTGCTGTTACTTATATAAAATGTAACCTTCCTTGCTTTTTCATATGTAATATCTGGGAATTCTGGTAGTGATGCAGTTCTTATTTAACATGTTGACTGCCGTGCACACAGTGGTAGATGATTCACCACCAGGCCACGGCCTCAGGCATGAGACTTTGCTGTGGCTGCCAGTGGGCTCATGGCAGTCAGCGTGTAGAGTGCAAATGTGTGTCTGTCAAACTGAAATCAGACAAATCTTAACTGTAATTTTAACAGATCCAAGATACAGTTCAGTTTCACTATTTTTTTTATATAAATGGGACATAATATATTAACTATTAAGCTACAGCACACAGGAAGATGAACAATTAATTTAACATAATATGCACAAGTACTGTCTAATTCATACAGAGCAGCTCACTCAGTATGAGCAAACAGCATTAAGTGAATGCCATTGTTTACCATCCGTGTACACATGGAGGGTCACATGGCGAGGACACACTAGCATAATAGGTTGCCTGCTAAGGGCATGCTGCCATTGCTGTTTCATGGCAGGTTACATGATACGGTCATGCAATTGTTGTCCCTTCATGGTGAGTCATATGATGAGAAAATACCATCAGCATATCATGTGCCATCTCATGCCTAAAGGTTAAACACTAAGCTTATAGACAACAGTGTGGTTAGACAACATATACGTCCTGTATGAAAAGAAAATAATTTCTTAATCTCGTTTCAGGTGTATTATTGTTCAGTGAAATACATCCATTGAATTGTCTAATAATTGTCATACATGTTCAGAATGCCATTGCATTGATGATTTCTGTAGCAGTGAGAGGTAGTTCTATGTGTGTGTCCTTGCAAGTGATCATTATGAGTAACTAATGTGTGAATATTATTAAGTGTGACAGATTTGGTTTAGTTACAAAAGCACAGTTGTGTGTGCTACTTTTATTCCTCGAAAGGAGTAGGCCTATTGGTTTTAATGATGTTGGCTTATTGTGCAGCTCTACAGTTTCACTTTTATTCACAATTTGATGTTGCATTTAAAAACTATGTTAAGAAATAGATCTCTAACATTTATCTAACACAACTGGCATTCTAAATGAACAATGTGCCCATGTCAGTTTCTCGGGAATTGCAAAAGCTGCGGATATTTCCAATTCAAACATCTTCTGTGACCTTCTGAATTGCTGCTTTGTTGTCATTGATTCACTTTATGCTTAACTGAAGTCTATGACTTTGCTTCCTGTTCAGTTACTGGTTAGCCAGTGACTTGAGACATTATATTAAATCTAATTGCTCCATTTATCAGATGCACAGGTTTATTCTTAGTCTCCAAGATTTGTGTTGTTACTTCAAAGCACTGCACAGCTGAATAGTTTCAAAACATTATCAATTTTCTGTCAATTCAGATGTAATTGTGCATGCCTGCATGAGTTGTTCCAAGCACATTATCAGTCTGCAGTAATTAATGAAAGGTAATCCACTGAAAATGCTAGCTGGTCTCATCAGAGCTTAAGAACTGTTTATAAATTGAGCCCAAATTCCAGGAAAGTATTAATATTCTGCTTTGTTTGATTTGTATATTAAGAGATCAACAACGCTAATGTCAAAAACTTTTCTTGCCTTGTTGTAATTTGTTGTGCAGAATACCAAGGAAGTTTCATAAAGTTCTACAAAGCCTAACAGAGAAATTGAGGACATTGTTACATGTTTGCAAAGTTATTGAATCACAACATTGTTGTCACAATGAAAAATTATATTTATCTAAATTGTCTTTTAGCATCAATAAAACAGAAATTTGTCTTTGCATGTGACTTTTTGTACATTGAATTCCTAAAGAAAAACTATAAAATCTTATTTTTATTTTCAACAGCTCACCTTGGATTCCCATTTTATGAATGATCTCGGTTTGGACTCTCTTGATCATGTAGAAGTCATAATGGCGATGGAGGATGAATTTGGTAAATTATTATTTATGTACTGTAATTAAAATTTTAGCACTGTAATTTTCTCTTGCCATGTACTTATTTAAAAAAAAAAAAAAAAAAAAAAAAAAAAAGTCGAATTAAAAAATGGTTAACTCCGCCAAAACATTGTGCATCAATGACTGACTGTCGGAAACACAGCTAACTTATTTTATATCTCTTTCTTACTTTGGAATAAGAGGATTCAAATTTCCATTCAATCGTCCAGTTTAGGTTTTCTGCTGTTTCTCCGAAATACTTAAGGCAACTGTGTGTATGTATAGTTCCTTTGAGAAGGACATGACTAATTTCCGTCCCCATCCTTTAGCTGTCATAGGCTGTGTTCAGTCTCTGGCGACCTAGTTATCAGCAGGAAATTAAACTTTAATCTTCACTTCCATGTAAAAGAATGAAATAACATAAGGAGATAAGACACACAAAAAACACAAATACTGTGAGATGTGTAATACACAGTACGCAGTTTTCAACCATATTCCACTTAACCCTTTAACAAATAGAAATTTTAATACATAACTGGATAGTTTCAGCCATTAGTGTTTATCTTAGGCCATTTTATAAAAATGTGTATGGTGTCCCATCTTAAGTAAACATGATCTGTGTATACATAAATTGTTAAAGTATTCACCTTGTTGCACAAGGTTGTATAGATGACCAATGATAGTTGAAGCTGATATGTTTAGAACAGATGAAAGTATCAGGTAATAAAACTGCAAAATCAATATGCTGAACATGACCTTTTCCTTTGATAGTATATCAGTTTTCCAGAACTCTAAATTTTGGAGGTTCTAACTATTTTGTTTATTCTTTATATTTGTTGCATGTCATTTTTATCTAACATTGTACAATACTTACCTGTCATTTTGTAGTTCTCTTTTTGAAATCTAACTGACATACTTTTTTCCAGGATTCGAAATTCCAGATTCAGATGCGGAGAAACTAGTGAGGCCCGCTGATATCGTAAGATATATTGCGGACAAAGAAGATGTATATGAGTGAAAGTGTCCTTTGCTTACACCGTATATATGTATATTGTACCGTAGACTGCCCGCCAGTGATTGGATGGAATTTAGATTGAAATTTGAAGATGCTAGCCATCACTTTTAATTTTTGTAAGTTTTTGTTGCCAGAAGTCACTCAATAATTCAGTCACAAACACTGTACATAAATAAGTGTTTAGGACATTTGTGTCATGGAGGAACATTATATGTGAACTAAGTGTGATACTTTGTTTCAATCTGATCAGGTGTTACTGTTGAAGTAAACTGCCATTTTGGCTAAATTCATTTGATTTCATTTATTTTCAGTTTTTCTCCTTTTGTTGAAAATGTAATAAATTATAACTTTCAATTTTGGCTGTGTTGTGGAGTGGAATTGGTGCTAAAGCCAATTATTGATGAAGTTTCTCTTTTGGGCTGGAATATAGATCGGTAAATTGTTACCTCATCTCCCAAAAAATGGTGTAGTCTGAAGAACATATGCGAGTAAGATACATCAAAATATAAATTATTCCTGTCCAGTTATAATTAACTGTGGTTCCTGAAAACCATAATGTCTGTAAGTTAGCATTTCATTCTCTTTGTGTTAATGAGGAATTGGAAAAGCTAACAAAACGTACATGATGTACTTGGGGGTTCCTTTTACCTCCAGTTACACACAGTCAACAACTCACAATGAATGTAATCCATTCATTTCTGTTCTATGTTGTTGTTTATGTGTAAACCATAATTATTGCTATGCCCATTTTATCTTTGCTGTTTTGCCAGATTTGCTGTATTTTTGTCAATGAAATAAATACACATTCCATATTTTGTATGCATGCTAAGTAGGACGAAGAAAGCTGTAATTAACATATTCATGTGCTGTTAACAAAAAAAGCACTGCTTTGAAAGGGTTTTAGTGTTTACTATTCTCAGAAGGATCGAGGTTTGGGTAACATGAAGAGCGCGCATGCTATCATAACACAACAAACTTTGAGATAAGGAGAGCAACTCATCGAAGAGTGGAAGGGCTGAGTTGTCGACAAGCACAAAAAAACATGATGCTTTCGGATTTTTTTTAACTTGGTGCTTCTACAACTTGGTAAGTTGGCTCCTTAACTCCTAGCTTATTTACATAATCCCAGAACTTTCCTTACCTTATTCAAACTTTGAGATGATTGTATCACACAGACAATTAAAATTGTAAGGAGACAGGATGGTTGGCTGCCACTGCTTTCAACAGTTGAAATTCCAGTGGTTAAGAGATGCAATAAAAATAGAGAAAACTATATTTAGCATTTGGATCTGTTAGGTTGTTCTTTCATCAGTGGAGGGTATTTAAAAGGCTTTCTTGTTGTGAGGCATTCTCCTGATCCAGACAGTTACCATTTATCCGGTTTTCAGATGATGTTTTTTCTGAAATTCATCAGTCGAGAAGTCTGGGGTCAGCGTACATTTGCAGAGTAAGCTACTGCTGCAGAGGTCAACATTTTTGTTGTTTAATAGATTAACATAGGGCTTGTCCTATATTTACGAATGAAGCTTTGGCTTTTAAGTTTTGTACAAATGTATTTTGAACAATGCCAAAGGGTAAGACATATCAACCAATACTTGTCTGAATAGGCCCAAGATTTCCTGGTCGACAAATTGCTCAGTACAGATGGACCTTGCTCCAATAATCACATGACATTTGACTCACGGTGCCAGTGCAAGGAATACACAAGAAATGGACTAGCCAAAGTATTTGGATGCAGACTCTTTACAGCAATCCACCACAATTCTCACCTCAAGCCTTCATTGCATGGTGTTACCCCACCAGCCTAGTTAAAAGGCAGAGTTCCTGGGCCATTACATCCAATACTGGTACTGCTGATCCCTCCAAAAAATAAATTTGGAGCAAACCATTGCTGACCCTGTATTATCATGGCCTGGAATATAAAAATCAGCTATTTTAACAGGGACATGACTTTCTAAAATCATGCCCTGAAATGAGATCCATTCTGTCTGAAATTTTGCCCGCTATACCTACAATAGCTTTCCGTCGCCCTCCCAACCTCCACAATATTCTTGTCAGACCCTATGCTCCTTCTGCATCCATCTCGCTGCCGTATGGCTCCTATCCCTGTGAGTGTCCCTGCTGTAAGACTTGTCCTATACAGCCTCCTACCACCACCTATAACAGCACTGTAATATACTATCAAAGAGAGAGCCATCTATGAAATGACACATCATATACCAGCTGTTATGTAAACACTGTTCGGCCTTCTACATCGGCATGACTACCACCAAATTATCAATTAGGATGAATGGGCATAGGCAGAGGGTGTATACTGGCAACTCAGAATATCCTGTTGCAGAACATGCTCTGCAAAGTGACATTCATGACCTCGGGCGTCTGTTTCACCACACGCACCATCTGGATTCTTCTTCCAGGCACCAGTTTCTCAAAACTTCATATGGGATCTAGAACTACAAATTGTCCTTGGTTCTTGCCACCCACCTGGACTTAATTTACCCACTGTAACTACTATTTTCTTCGCTTTAAGTTTTCTACATCTTTCATTGCTTTCCTGTCTATTTTTCACCACCCCCCTCCCACCTCTGTTATGTACCATGCACATAGCTTTTCACTCTTATTAACTCGTGAATGATGTTTAAGCAGTAATCTCTGTCTGCATATTACCCTGTTGTCCACGTTCAAGTCTCATCCAATGCAGTCCCCACCAGTCTGTCTTGCCTTCTTATCCCATACGGTAAGTCTCCCCTGACCCGTGGTTATTGGTGACTTTACCGAAATCTACCACTTTCCCAAACATGTCTGGTCCTTTTCCTTCACCCCTCTTCCTTCCCCACAACACTTCTGCCTGAAGTAGTAGCCACTGACTCCAAAATCTTGCCAATTACGACAGTCATTTATGTGTGTGTACTTGCATACTTTTGTTGTATTTGAACTGATTTGTTACAAAAGTTCTCATACATGTGGCACAACTTGATTAGAAGAAGGGATCGGTTGGTAGGACATGTTCTGAGGCATCAAGGGATCACCAATTTAGTACTGGAGGGCAGTGTGGAGGTCGTAGAGGGAGACCAAGAGATGAATACACTAAGCAGATTCAGAAGGATGTAGGCTGCAGTAGGTACTGGGCGATGAAGAAGCTTGCACAGGATAGAGTAGCATGGAGAGCTGCATCAAACCAGACTCGGGACTGAAGACCACAACAACAACCCCCCCCCCCTCCCCCCGACCCTTAAAGGCAAAAAATATTGTTCCTCAAAAATGATTACTTGATTCTGAACCAAAGTCAGTATTTTACTTTGTTATGAGAAACTAATGATGTACCAAGTGGGTTGCAAATGAGAAATTCAGTTGCTGAACACCTTTTAGAATACCAGAGAAAATCATTACCCAAGCACGACTCTCGCCCCTTCCTCACAGTACCTCGTCTCCTACCTTCCAAACTTTACCCACAGGAGCAGGAGAGCTTCTGTGGGTATGTTGTCATTATGTGTAATTTTCTGACATTTGACCTTCATCCCTTCAAAATTCTTATAGTTTTTAGAGCCATGTTGAATTATATCAGTGATACACCATCTCTTTGTTTCAGCCCTGTGATTATGTTAATGCTCTTCTCAATTTGGTTTCTGAGCTTCACTGTGCATTTTGAATCAGTGAGACAAACTCTAAAGTTTCTTGGGTATCCAAATTTGATTAGGAAATCTGACAGAATCTTCAGATGAATGAAGTTTTATCTGTGAAGAGCATGTAAAGGTCTTTGCCATAGTTCACATTTTTTTGGTGGTATGTCATAGTACATAGATGTTGCCTGCTCTTTTACAGTTGGACAGGATCTTGCACCACATGTTCAGGAAGGCAATTCCTCTGTAGTGTGTGGAGTCAAGTGACCCCCCCCCCCCTACCCACCCCACAAAAAAATTTAAAAGTACAAAGTAGTGAGTGTTAATACAATCACAGCTAAGTCTCAGCTTCTTGTTAATGCCAAAGTCATCTCCAAGTTAAAGTATACAAGTGTGCAAAACTTAATGACAAAAGTAACTTCCGCATGATGTGTCAAAATGCCAAGTAATATAACTTGATGAAACTTGGACCATACATACAAAGAACTACTACACTGTAATACAGGTTACTGAAAGTAGTACACGATGAGATGAACAGAACTGTCCGTGTTATTTAAAGACAATAATTACAATGAAGTCGTCACAATTTATCATGGCCCCTTGGATATTGCAGAAGGTGGGACATGGTTCTTAATGGAATGTATTAGCACCATTGGTGGCAGTGCATATGTTGGCTACAAGGTTGGTAATGAATTCTTGTGGTACAATGTTCTATTCCTCCACCGGTGTGCTTTACAACTGCTAGATGTTCGTTGGTGCATGTGAACGTGCTGGAATATGTCTCCACAATGCATCCTACATGTGCCCTATGGGGTTTAAGTTGGGCAAATCAGCAAGACAGTCCATTTGCTGAGTATCCTCTCATTGCAATAGCTGCTTCACCTGCGCTGATGAAAACGCTCTTGCATTGTCCTCCACAGAAATGATGTGTGGGCCAAATGCACGCCTGAAAAGATGCACATGGGGTAGGAGTGCAGTGCCACAATAACATTGACTGGTGGCTGTACTGTGTTCAAAGATTGTCTCCCCACACAACATGTGGACTACCAAAATGATCATGAGGAGGAGGAGATGAGTGTTTGGAATGTCCCATCGACAACAAGGTCTTTAGAGACAGAGTTCAAGCTCATATTTGGGAAGAATGGAGAAAGGCTAACGGCTGTGTCCTTTCGAAGGAACCATCCCAAAATTTGCCTTAAGTGATTTAGGGAAAATCGTGAAAAACCTAAATCAGGATGGCCGGATGTGGATTTGAACCATTGTTCTCCTGAAATTTTGTAATGTCCAGGGGACCACCATGAATGGCGGTAATAGTCTTTGATTAAAAGTATCATTTCTGTTCGTCTGACTGTGTATTTCTTTGCTTTACTTTCTGTTCCACGCTGTAAAGCCATAGTACTTGGCAGTGACCCGTCATGCGGAAGTTACTTTCGCCATTAAGTTTTGCTCATCAGTGTACTAAAGTGTAGTGCAGTGACTGTAGTGTGTTACATTATAATCAGGCTGAAAATGAGGCTGATCATTTTCGGCAAAGCAACAATTCTTACTGGCACTATACAAAAATCGAAAAACAACTACTACTTTGGAAACAGAATTGGCCTTGCTGTTACACAGGAAGAGTTAGCACAGTTACGATGTCCAGCTCATAGAAATAATGAATGTCAGGACTAATTAACATCCTTGAAGTTAGACCAAGCATTTCAAATCACTGGAAAGTGTCTGAGTTGCTGAAAATTTCATAGTTCAGTGCCCTGAGCACTATAGACTGGTAGACAACATAATATATTCAGAAGCAGTTTGACGGTAAAGATATGTGTAAACTAAGATCAAAAAGCAAAGGCTTAAGAACCCTTAAGGCAGTACAGGTCTCAGCAACATGATCTGTTGATTGAGGCTCTCTGGGGGATAGATCCTACATCAAAAGGTATGTATGCAATCATCTGGAACAGTCTCAATTACCCAACTGAAAGTAACAAGCGCATTACTGTAAACATCTCTCCGCTAACGTGATTCTCCAAGTTGTCACAAGTCCTGCATTAGGCGATTCATCAAATTTGTTAAAGCAGAGACTGTATAATCACTTAAGATAGCGTGATTCATACATTCATCACCTCATGTCATCGCATTGTAGGTGCCAAAAGCTATTGAAAAAGGCTGGTATCCAATGTTTTTACTAGGTTTTTCCCAGGGGCAAATTCTTCAGAAATATAGAACATAGTAAAACTCTGTGTTAATCTTTCCATCTGTGTGTGCGTGCTATTCTTAATTTTCTTCAGGATTTGTTAAACATAACTTCATCCATGTATTTCTCCTTCAGTTTTCCTCTCTTCTGCTGCTCCCAGTACAAATTTAGGTATTCTTGGATAACATGTCCCATTAACTTTCCCTTCTTTTAATAAGAACTTTTTCATACATTCCTAATACATTTTTTTACACTTATCTGTCCATTTTAACATTTTTCTGTAGCCCCACCTTTAAAATACTTCCATTTTTCTTCTCACATTTACATTTCCTTTTCATAAAATCTCTCAGTTCAATGTTCTTTCGTTGAAGAAAGTGTTCTGCACCTGTTTCTGTTGCCTACCTTGCTGCATCCAGCTTGCATAATTTTTCTACCTACATTACTCTATTCTCTCTTCCTAAATTTTGACGTTTAACACCTTCCCATTTTTCCCGCTAATATTTATAATTTTCATCTTTGTTTTGTTATCCATAACCTATGCTATTCACTAATCAGTCCACTGGATTCAATAGTTCCAAGTCTTACTCATTTCCAGCCAGATGGACTGTATGATTCACCTGCCTTTGCGCTGGTAACTGTTACCCTCTCTTTTATTCCTCTTCCAAAATTTTGTTTATTTCCTCAGTTACTTCTTCAACACCCAAGTTAGGCAACAAGCTGCGATCCTGCCATGTACCACTCTTAACATAAACGTGTCTTTCTGCATTTTATACTAGCAAAGGATCTGCTTCTCTTTTCAGGAAAAGTTTTAATCATTCAAATATTCATTTTCTTCCACTTTGACCAGAATAATCATGCAAGTTATTTGACATTTCATTTATCCCAAATATAAGACAGTATACTGCTGGAAGTGAATTCTGTGAGGGGGGGCATTCTGAGTCGTGCTTGGAAAGCTCAGTGTCATGACTAGTTTATGATCTGAAGCCATATCCATGCATGTTTATTCTATGGATTCTTGTATTTGGTTCTTAAATGTTATGAAACAATGACGTAGGATCCTGTGTGTCTTTCCTCTCCCCACCAAGAATATCTTCTTTTTTATCCGGAAGAGGGAATTTACTATGACTAGTTGATGTCTGGAAGACCTTGTTTTATCCACTCAGTCCGTAGTACACAAAATGCACCAAACCTATTAAACGAGACTCAGAAAATCAATTACATCAAGCCATGAGGCTCGATAACAAATTAGCTCACCAGAAAATAAAAATATTAATCACACCTTCAAAGAGCATACCATAAGCTTTGAAGGCCTGTAGATAGTATAGAACTGTGACCATCTGCTGCTCACGTAAGTCATAGCAGTGTGTGTGTGTGTGTGTGTGTGTGTGTGTGTGTGTGTGTGTGTGTGTGTAAGCGTGCACCCTTAATGTACATGCCCCTGTAACACACACATGAGTAATCAGCGCAGTAAGATGATTTGATGTGATATAATGGGCATGCCTAGGACAACACCATGAATGTCACAGCCCAATTTGTTGGTGTATCAATGCAGATTGTCCGATGTGTCTACAAGGAATGGTGCACCACTGACAGCCATGTAACAGCATAAGAATAAAGACCGTGAAAAAAACCTAATCAACAGGGTTCACAGACAATTGTCATAACCTGTCAATGACAATTGGTTTCAAACCCGACAGTAATTACTTTTGTCAGTGAACGCAGGTTCTTCAGAATCAGTTCCTAAGCCAAAATTGTGAAGGGAACTGCATAAAATAGACATTTGGAGTCAGGTACCTTCCAAAAAGTGATTGCTGCAGCAGCACATGAACCTACAAATCTTCAGTGGGGCAAACTACACAAAATTGACAGTAGCTAACTGGAAACACCTAGTGTTGTCCAACTAGCCAAGCAAAATTTTTTGCCTCTTTTCAAACAATGAATGTCACCAAGAGCATTGAAAGCCCAATGATTCATTTAATCTGCTGCTTGTTGAGGGTGTAGTTCAGACCAGATGTGATTCTTCGAGTTTTGAGGGTGTTTTTTCAACCATAACTCGTGTCCACCCATTCAGTACCTTGAGAACATGGATCAGGATCTCTCTTTCAACATCACTGGTGACCAGGCATTGCTCTTTCTTCCACACCTCCATGATGGACACTCCCAAATTCCATTGTGATGACAGTCATCTTCATCTTCACTGGGCTGCTTGCATACTTTTGTATAATCTGTACGGCGAGAAAAGAGCTCTGACAGTTGAAGTGGCCTTGGTGCATTATCAGATCATGAGATTTTGTTCACGTTACCATGGCAGGCTAGTGTTGCTGTAGTTCTAGGCAGCCACTGCTTCAGTGGTGCCATGTGCTTTGTTCGAGTTTGTATGTATATTAGTGCATTCCACTAATTCTGTGAAGTTCTTGCCATGTGTGTGTGGAAAATGGCTTCCTTTAATACAAAGAGGAGTTTTGGAATAGGAGCTACAGTGAAATCTCAAGCAAGCAAATTTATATATACACTGCATGTTTACTTTGGAAGGGAAAGAGACCAATGGTGACCCTTTGATATCAGTGAGTAAAGTGATTGACAGGGTGGCAGAAACACTGAACATTTCTACAGGGACACTAAAGAGAGTCACAAATGATAAATGGGCTGCCAGTTACTGCCCTGTTATTGTGACATGTAGGAAGTTGAGGAAGGAATCGTGTCATCTGACTAAGACAGACAATTTTGACAGAAGTGCAATTAGGCTACATATATACACATACTACAGCTGGAAGGAGTACCAAGCACTTAAAAATTCGATGGCTACAGTGTCGGACAGTGGTTTGTTCACAGGCAAAATGATAAGTCTCTCCATTAAAACTGTGGGCCAGACCAAGACTCGAACTCAGGACCTTTGCCTTTTGTGGGCAAGTGCTCTACCATCTGAGCTACCCAAGCATGACTCACACCCCATCCTCACAGCTTTATTTCTGCCAGTACCTCGTCTCTGACAAGGTACTGACAGAAGTAAAGCTGTGAGGATGGGGTGTGATTTGCGCTTGGTTAGCTCAAATGGTAGAGTAGTTGCCTGCGAAAGGCAAAGATCCCGAGTTCAGGTCTCAGTCCGGCACACAGTTTTAATTTGCCAGGAAGTTTCACATCAGCGCACACTCCACTGCAGAGTGAAAATCTCGTTATCAAGTCTTTCCATTGTTAATACAGGGTCGCCCCCAAGTCCTGGAAATCAGAGAATATCAAATGTGTCAGGGAAATTAGGAAAAAAACAGTGGAAAATATCTCATTTTTGTCTCTGTAGATGAAATGGATTGTTTACCGAGGTGTCAAATGGTTGCTGGCTGGGTATTACAAGGTACAGTAGAACCTTGCATAGCGCGTGTAATTCATTCCAGAATCTTACTCTTAGTGCGAAACATTGATTAAGCACAACAATTTATCCCATATAAATTAGTGTAAAGTATGATAGTGTGTCACAGACACTAAATCATTGTCATTCATTACGCGAAACATTACTTGTTAAGTTAGTCATTCTTTTACAATTTGTTTTGCTCGTTATGCGAATTGTGCATTATGGAAGGTGCTCGTTAAGTGCGGTTCCACTGTATTAGTGTACTGTCTCCTGGAGGCAACTAATTTTTTTGTCCAGTATGCTTGTGAAGTGTTACTCATTGCTGAAAGTACAACTGAGCTACCTCATCTGTTGGTACTGGATGCATTGTTCCCGTACAGTGTGGATTTGCATAGAGAGGGAGTGATGGGGGGGATAAGGAGGGAGGCTCCCACATTAGTGAGGTGATAGTCTCCAAATATAAAACAGTTATGTCTACAAGCAAGTCCAAGGAGGAGAAGCAGAGAATGTGCAGACTTCACACAAGACATTTGAGGTTCTACTGGTAACTATTTAACACACTGGTTGCAGACAGCTGAGAGCTGTGCTGTGTGTCGGCAACAAATAATGCCTGTTGCCTTGGTTCTGAGAGCATCCTTTGTTCCTTGTGGTGGCTGGCTGAAAGTTGAGAAGACTGTTAGACCTGACTGTGGTGTGAAATCAAAGTTTATGATTTGCAGCACTGTCCACAGGATTTGCAATGCCCTTAGGTTTGGAGTCAAGAGGAAGGCTTGTACAAGGGACTCTGCAAACAAGCCAAATGGAGGTTTCTAGACTTGTACAGTTAAGTGGAGAATTGCTGGGTGTAACTTGAAAGGTCCCACAAGCACTACACCTTGGATATAACTACTCTAATAGAGTGTGGTATGCACAGGAGGGCTTTTGAACTGTAAGTATACAGAATGAGCAGTTAAGTAGTGCTCTGCAGAGCCATGAAAGGTCATGTGTAGTTATGGGTCAGGAAAAAAAAAAAGAGAGGAGGAATTGATGCAGTTTATTCAAAGATTTGATAAGTTATATGAAAGAAGAGTGAGATTACTGAGCTCACTGATATTTCCAAAGTTTGCCAGAATTGTGCATTTTATTAATATCACCACAGAAAACAATATTAAATGCAAGGTGAGCATGGCACTGGTGAGAGAAAGGATTTGTTTTAGTCGGCATGTATTGGATTCTGTGTCCAGAGATATGTATTATTTGCATTTAGAAGTAGCAGTAAGACTATCATTGTAGTCTTTCGACTGGATGGATGATGTAACATGGGCCAATGCAAACTGGATCCACGACAAGGCTACGTTGAAGCAGAGTGCGAAGATTGACCGACTTTCCAGGGAATTCCTATCTGACGATCCGGTTACAAAGATGTCTTAATTATGCCCCTAAACCTGTTCCACCATCACTAGTAGACTTTGTCAGTTCCATCGAAGAAGCTGTGTACTTTCTACCAAAGAAACTGTGCACCATCTTCCAATGGATGTAGCAGTCTTGCTGTGTGTTGACAAGAGCCGCACCACTGCAGCATAACATCTTGCCTATAGAAGGAGCAGCCCTCCATAATTTACGAGCAGATGTGGATATGGTAAGTATGTAAGTCGGATAAAGGCAATATTACTTTTCTTATGCAATGGGAGGACTATATTAATAAGATCAAAGTTTTATTGAGTGACTCGATGTATTGCAAAATCAATAGAGATTCTACCAATCGGTAGATGTGGAAAACAACAAAACTTCTATCTAATAGTTCTCTACCAAAGAAGGTCATTAGGAGACTGAGACCAAGTAGGCTGTATTGACTACCCAAGGTTCACAAAGGATGTGTGGCTTTACGTCCTATCTTAAACTATATTGGAGCAGCCACCTATGTTGTGGCCAAATACTTGGTACCTTTACTGAAACCCATTGTACGCAAGTGTCCACATCATATAAGAGATTCTAGTGATTTTATCAGCTGATTTCAGTTACTTAAGCTGGAAAGCAACAATTTGTTGGTCAGTTTTGCTTTTTACAAATGTGCCTCTTGTGGACTCACTGTATCTCATCGGCAATAGGTTTGCAGCTTTTTCAAGCACACTGTCCTCAAGGTATTTTTTTATTTAACAAGTTTTTGGAACAATCTGACTGTTGTAATGGGGAGTTCTTTGTCTCCCCTATGGCCAATCTTTTTATGGAAGATTTTGAAGAGCAAGCATTTGCCTCAGTTATTTTGAAACCAACAGCATTTTGGCAGTATATTGATGCAACTTTCATAGTTTGGCCTCATGGTTTGGACAGTCTCCGAGAGTTTCTGCAACATCTGAATTTCCTATATGAAAACATAAAACTTACTATGGAGACGGAGAAAGACAGTTGCTTGTCATTTTTAGATGTTTTGGTGTGAAGGAAGAGTGAGGGCACACTTGGGCATTTGGTGTTTTGAAAGCCCTCTCATACAGACCTGTATCTGCAAGCTACTAGTTGGCAGCATCTGACACAAATGATGCGTGTTCTAAAGACCTTAATCCACCAAGCCTATACCATCTTGGATGCTGATAATCTGCAAACGGAACTGGACCACCAGCAAACTGTGTTCCTGAACACTGGATTGTCCCAGCACTATGGATGTACAAACGACAAGACAAACAAGAGGATTAGGCTTTCAAAATGACTGCTTATTTACGACATATTGGAAATATTTCAGACAAAATTGGCAGAATATTAAGAAGTCACAATTAAAGCAGTTTTTCGTCCTCCTCCAAAAATCTCTGCACTATTGGGCTCTGTTAAAGATGACACAGCTGTGCAGGGCGGGTGTTTACAAAATTCTGTGCAAATGTGAAAAATCTTACATAGGACAAACAATGCAACCAGTGCAGGAATGCATCATAGAACATCAGTGGTATACTCACCTTCATGCCAATAAGTCTGCTATTGCTGAACATTGTATTTCCACTGGTCACTTGATGAAATACAACCAAATGAAAATTGTGGCCCATAAGTCAAACTTTTGGAGCTCCATCATCAATGATTCAGTGGAAATATGACTGCCTGAGCCCCTTATTAATGGAGATGGTGGTTTCCAGTTAAATTCTGCATGGAATCAAGTCAGAAAAACTTTGTGCTCTGCATAGCCAGTGTCATTTGCCATGCGAAGACAAGCAATCTGATATCGATGAAGCTAGTTTCCACCAAGGAGGGCACACGACATAGAGCACAGACTTGCAGACAAACAGTGCATGCGCAACACCAACTAGACACACCACGCATGTGCTCCGGCAGGGTCTTAATCACATGAGCTCAGTGCCTTTCCTGTCAGAATCCACCTGAAGATTGCCAGAAGACATCCGACAGTTCGCCTAAAATTTTATGGAACAATATAAATCTAAATTGTTAATTGCAGAAGAGTTCAGGCTAAGAACTACTGTTATTCATTGATGGTAAAAGCACACACACACACACACCACTTGAAAGAGTGTTAAGCGTAAATTATGCCCTAAAACAATAATCACAAGTTTGTATCATTCATCTATCAACCAAGTATTGAAATGTTGGAAAACTTTGGAGAAAACGTGTAAATTCTCCAAACAAGGTAAAGTAAGGGGCAATATTTCAATTTATCAGTGTTAGACTGAGAGTTGCACGCAGTTAGTGTAGGAGGCAGGAACAAATAATCTTATGGCATTATACTAAATGCAGTTTCTGAACTTTATCTTGAGCGATTCATGAGACAACTGTAAGGGAAACATATTTGATCTGCTGTCAAAAAACAGGATCCAGCTTTTTGATTTGATCACAGTACAATTCCTAACTTTGACCATTGCCCAAGTGCAAAAAACAGGTATAAAAGTATATAGGTGCAGATCTGGTGCCTGTTAGATTCTATGTTAAATGCATAAAAGAACTGGTCTCTCTCCTAGGAACAGTTTATCAGTGAATCACTTAAGTATGCCATGTGATGGAAAATTACAGGTCATTCAACTCCAAAAGGGTCACAGGACAGATATATTGCAATATTGTGGAAAATAGTTTTTTGCTGACATGTAATAACTTGCCTAGACATTCAAAAAATACTTTGAAGGCATCAGCATGGTTTCCACAAGCATTGACCATTTGAAACCAGATTGCTCAATTTGTTCAGGAGATTCAGAAGGCACGAGGTACAGTAGAAGTTGGCGTCACGCTTCTCAATTTCCAGAGAGCCTTTGATAACAGTTTTACATTTTCACCTAGCAAGTAGCAAATACACTTGTTCCAAAATGTAGAGACATGGAGATGATCACCACCTGGTGCATAGATACTCTTAACTACATAGGGTGGAGAAAAATTGTGTCATTAAATTTTAACCCTGGATAGCTGATGCCAGTAGGAACCAAAATTACTAATGTTGTGTAGGTCGACAACGCACCATTTTTAAACTACGGAAACTTAGCGCCATGCACTCCGATTGGCTGTGAGATTGCCCTGTTGCTGTTCGTCAGTTGATGGGCAGCACTATAGTTGTTGGTTCACACATCCAAATGTCCCCCGCCCTGTCACTGCCCCAATATGATACGCACAATTGTCAGATGGGTCTAGCTGTTTGTCACCACCTGTAAGGGGCATTCGCATGTAAGCTTCGCTTCGGAGCTCACACGTCACCTACGATTTAGTCATACAGTAAGCATGGCGGCACAGTATTTGTTTGAAGAACAATGAGATATGAGTTTTGTTTATGGATTAGCTGATGGTAATGCACATGAAGTTCAACGGCTGTATGAGGAATGGTACCCAGCAAGAAGCCACCCACACCCACTAATGGTTTCAGCAATTCACCGGCGACTTGGCGAAACAGGCTTGTTAGTGGGATATCACGGTGATGCTGGAAGACCTGAAGCACGACAGGATGCTGTATTTGAAGAGATTGCTCTCGAGCGCTTCAAGGAAGCACCTATGACAAGTACTCGAGTGGTTGGACACAACATGGCGGTCACTCATCATTTAGCTTGGGAGGTTTTGAGGGTTGACATTCAGCATCCAGCCTTGAATACATAGCGATCTTTGGCAGGCAAAGCATTTGCGGTCATGCGTTGTCCAGACCATCTGGCAACAGCACAGTCCCACAGCCAATCAGAGCGCATAGTGCCAAGCTTCCATAGTTTAAAAATTGTGCGTTGTCAACCCACACAACAATAGTAATTTTGGCTCCTACTGGTGTCAGCTATCCGGGGTTAAAATTTCGTGACAATTTTTCTTCACCCTGTATAATCAGAAGGAGAGGGGAGAGGATCTAGAAATATGCACCCAGATCTCGAAGCATATGAGAGAGAGAGAGAGAGAGAGAGAGAGAGAGAGAGAGAGAGAGAGAGAGAGAGGGAGGGAGGGAGGAGGGAGAGGGGATGGACTAAAAACAGTTATGAGTGTCAAAGAAATGCTCTACAACTGCAAAGGAAAACGCCAAAATAAAGGTGCAGTGGAAAACATTTTTCACAAAATTTCAAGTGCCTAAATAAAAGAAGAAACAGAACATATCTCCTCTTCCAAAACACTCTTTTTGTAACTACAACAGTCAGTGTAAAAAAAGGGGTGTTGACAGTCTTTCTTCCTGCACATAACCTGTAAGTGGAACAGGAAAAGGGGTATTAATATGGTACAATACGTGCCCACTCCATACACACCATACAGTGGTTCACGGAAAACAAATGCAGAATGGACCATGTCATGTCTGGAATGCTGTTTTGACAGATGGCTAAAACTGTTTGATGACAAAGTAATAGATTTTTAGTGCACAGGCAACTGCATCTCAACGATGAACACTATCATTCACTGGTAGAAAATGTACAAAGAGTAAGTATCCGATATATTGGATGCCACATCTGAAAGGTTTCAGTTTTGATACTAAGAGTACTTTTTTTTTTATAATATGAAATCCTTTTACATACATGTATATTTACTTTACTTCTTACGAAAGATGCAGCTACAGCACTTGCCACTTGGGACTTGTCTTGCTTTACCCATGGCTCCTTGAGGAGTGTTATAATGAGATGTTACTGCACATAACAAGAACTGACTTCCAATAACAGCCCTACCACTTGAAGCTAGCAATGAGAGCTCATGTGCAATTGATTTGTAACAATAATGTAATATTGGAAAGCAAAAACATCTCAAGGAAGGAGAAAAGTTAATCACTGACCATATATAGTAAATGGTTACCTTTTCTCCATTTATAAGACTGATTTTTTAACCACATTAAACCATCCAGTGAACTGTAATATTAGCTATGTACTCACAAGCACATGAACTGCTACACACACTGTCTGTTTTGCCAACTGTTCAATTTTTGCTGCCCTTATTTGTTTTAAAAACATCATAGCTCTTTCAAGAAAGTCACTGGTAGGATGAGGGTGAAGGTTCCTAGAAGAAGTTTCATTCAAAATATTCATTGTTGGAAATGAACCCAGACCTTAATATCAGTTGTTGAGTATGTTAACCATGGTGATACCATAAATCTGAAATTAGTATAATACTGTGGAAAAATATTACAACAATTCTGTAAAATATTTATTAACATATTTACAAGATAAAATAATATTACATTCCTGAATGGGATAATCATTCACATATTATTTAAAATACTGCTTTCAGTCATGGAAGAATATATTCTTCAGTTGATTACTGCAGAGTCTTTTCACCTCATCTGCAAAGAAAGACAAACAAACCAATAGTTTAGTTAGAGGCATAAAATGTCTATTCTATAATTTTATTATTCACTGAATTCGAATTAATATTGAAATTTTGAAATGTAAAGAACAATTTGCAGTAAATAGATGGAAATATTTTACTGTATTTTAGAGTCACAAAATTGTTATTAAGGAAAATGAGAGATACAAGTAAAATATGTAATAAAGCTTATAAAAAACTGATCATAAACATATCATGAGGGGAAGAATAGGATGGAGCTTCCATAGATAAAAGGACAAGGAGGAAATATCTCAACTTGGAAGTCGTAGACAGATTTTTAGGTGAAAAATGCATTTTTAAAACACATATTTCCCTTTTATATCAACATACTTCGCTCAATACTGTTCCTGTGATTACTCACAACTGAAATGTGATTCTACAAAGCCTGCAACATACCCACCAATAGCTGTTACAACTTCTTTGCTGCACCCAAAATGTTTTCCCAGCCAAGTTTTTGTGGGTATGGAAATAAGTGGATGAGTGCCAAATATGAACAGGAAGGGTGTTCCAATAATTCTTACTTCAGACGCCTCAATTTTCTCATTGTCAAACATTTTTGCGGATAGCTGCAATGTCCCAATGAAATATCATTTACAATCCAAAAACTTCTCATTTATTTCCTCACGCAGTTGCTCCAGAAGCCTTGGTGTTTTACCCTTTGTTACATTAATAAATAAGAAGGATCCTCTGTGCATCCAATACTGGCCTCAACTTTTCCAGGAGATGAAACTGACTTCAGCTCTTCTGGTGCAGTAGGTTCTACCTACTGCTTTGATTAATGTTTCTGGCAAGAAGCGATACATGTCTCCTATTCCCATCAGCAGTTTGGCATATAAAAATCAACTGAATTCTACTAAACATAGTTAAAAAAAAAAAGTACCATTTCAATCGCCCCCACCTGTGACACAGTTACAGGACTGAATTAACAAAGACCATCTCAAACATACATTTGAATTTGGATGCTAATTTCTTAACCAGTGAAAATGAAGGAATGGAGTTACTAAAAACTGTAACTGCTTTTGGATGAATTTGTTTTGTTAATAAATCTCTAAAACAAAATTTTATGATTGCATGACATTGTGCTTTACTCACTGGAACATATCACACACCACTCACATATTTTAAAAGGCTGTATGCCACAAATCTGTTACACAACTTGACACATTATTGCAGTGGGAAGGGGGGGGGGGAGGGAGGGAAATTCCATTGGTGGCCTAACCTTACCCTCCTGTGAAGAGTGCACATGTGCATGAATAAAAGGACAAGTAACTATAGACACATTTACAAGCTGATTGAATAAATAGGCATATTTGTTTTTATCCAAAAACCACCTCTAACAAAACAGAAGCCTAAAAAAGACAAATGTTAGTAATTACCCACCAACATTTTAACTGCACCTTTCTTCTACTGTGAATAATGGTTTGATTCCTGATGCAAGTATTCATCTGTATGCATTCTTTTTCCGTGCATCTTATGGCCCAAAGATCTGTGCCTTTAGGAAATTAAGCTGCCCATTTCCCCTCCCTCTCTCTCTCTCAAAAAACAAGCCAGATTACTTACAAAGTAGAACTCAGTTATAGCTTTCAAAAAGTAATTAGTCCTAATAAGTAGGCGAAACAAGCATTACATCCAAGAAAAAAGATTTTCAAGACTAATGGGCAAAAGCTGCCAGAAAGAGAAACTTTCCTCCTCTTAAAAACATGAAAACATTTTGGCACTATGGGGATATAAGAGATTTTAAGCCATTCAAGAGTGTCGACCAGGGGAGACCACAGCTTTCCAAACTGCTCAGGAGCCAAATGTGTGGGCCGTGGCTTTGCTCGGCCCTTCTCTGAAGTACCCTGTACAGCACAACATTTCATCTAGTATTGCAGTTTCGCATCTTTTAGTCAGCACATTCTGGATGCTTTAATTTCTGTTTGTGGACGCCTTTCTTCTCCATAAATTCAACAATAGCGGGTTTTATCACTTCGTATGTGGCCGATGTAATATTATGTCTTCAGAACGAAACAGAATTGTGCGGCCGACGTAATATTACATCTCGGCAGTTACATTTCTCTGTAGCCTCAAACACATATTTACGACTCCTGTGAAGTCTGAGTGGTCTGCAGGCTCCATATTTTCAACCGTGAGCACTAGATGGCAGCAGCAAACTCAGCGGAATACTTTGTGTTTATGAAAGACTTTGTTATTGTAGCTTACTTCGTAGACATTGTCTGCCGTTGGCACCCTCTCAATTTCATTCGTTTTGAGTCTTTTCGTGTTGATTTTCTTTTTGATATGTGCAGTGAACAGGATAAACATTTGGAGCAAATGATTTATCAAGTCCTGGACGAGTTTTCAGATGGTGAAATAGGGCTGTCTGATGACAATTCAGATTACACATCATCTGAAAGTAGCGGTAAGTCAAGATTTGTTTCAGATTTAGTCACTGCAAATGGTTTTTTTGTTGGCTTCCAAGAATTTTATATTATGAATTATGCTCCTGCAGGTACTTCAGGAAATGAATCAGATCATGTTTCACCTTCTACATCTACGAATACTCAAAGTAGAAAAAGAAGTAGAATTGACTTTGATGGTGACTGGACAGATATTGACGAAGTTCCGGATGTAGCTGTATACACAAGACCTCACGGATTGATACAGAATGTATCTATTTATGAATCAACTGATCCTTCAGATACATTCTTCTATTTCTTCGACCATACTCTCATAACAACAATGAAAGTACAGACAAATTGTTATGCCAGGCAAAAACTTGCTAAGCTATGGTCTGACAACAATCTTCTGCCTAATTCTAGGTTCAAACAGTGGAAAACTGTAACAATTGCAGATATGAAAAAATTCCTTGCTGTTTTGCTACATATGGCAATAAGTGAGAGGCCAAACATGAAGAGCTACTGGAGTACTGATCCTGTCATCAGCTGTAATTTTTGTCCCAGTGTTTTGTCAAGAGGGATTGATAAATGTTTTATCTATGTTTAACCTCAATGATAACACAAAGGCAAAAAAGAAAGGTGAACTAGGTTTTGATGCACTTTATAAAGTTAGGCCTCTTCTCAATTCATTGAGAGAGAAATTCCAAAAATTTATTATCCAGAGGAAAAAGTAACAGTTGACAAAGAAATTTATCCCTACAGAGGAAGACTAGGCTTCACAGTTTATATTTATTTATTTTTATTTTTATTTTTATTTATTGCCAAATTATAGACCTGTTACCTGATGTTTAAAACAGGTCGTACATCTTACAATTTTCGTTTTTCATCTTTTTACAGTTTTCTTTCCTTTTGTGTTATCTACAACATTTACAAAGAATGATTCAAAATAACAACAATTTGAGGTTGAAATATAAATAAAATTTTGTTGTTTTTAAGAAGAATATAAAAAGAAGATAGGATGGATGAGAGATTTGTTAGTACCATCACCGAGTGTGACTGACGGTGAATACCTCGGAATGGTTTCATCGAGCCGTTGACCGCCAGTCACACACACACACACACACACACACACACACACACACACACACACACACAAATGGTTATTAGTAGAGAAATAATGTTTCTTATCCTATTTGTTACTAATCCTATGTATTAACTAAATTAGGTGCGCATCCATGTACAGCATTTGGTGTTTTCTTGGCTAGATTGCCAGCAATTTGCTTATTTACTGTCACATCTCAGCTTCCTCCTCCTGTTCCTACTCATTGTCACTATTTTCGCTGGCACTGTGGGTATCGCTGTCCATCCTCTGGAGATTTCTGTTACGCTGCACATAGGCATGTCTGTGATGTCGTGTCCGCATATACTCTTCATGTGTTGTTTTTGAAATACTGTTTGTCAGTGCATTTAATTGTGCCCATTGTTCTTCGTCTCTTATTGCTGCGTATATATCTATGTCTGTATCTGTGTAATCTAAGTGTAGTGTATGTCTGTTGTTCGCGTATTGCCCGCAGAAAAAGACAGTGTGTTCTGGGGAACCTTCTTCCCCGCATGTGCATGTAGGTGTCTGCCTCAGACTCACGCGGTTTAAGTGCGTGGGATAAGGTCCGTGCCCGGTTAAGAAATGTACCATACCGTGGCTGGGATCGATATGTCTCATTCTCAACCGCTCCCTTATGTCAGGGAGGAAGTCGTGCAGTCTACGTCCTTTATCACTTACATCCCACTCACCTTGCCACGTATCCAAACGCCAACTTTTAAGGTGACGTATCGTCTATATGAGCACACCGGTTATTGTGTGTACCTCATCTAGTCTCCCCACCTTTAACCAGTACCTTGCAGCTCTGTATTTGATCGTGATATCTATGGGGCATATTCCGAGCACCACACACAGTGCATCTGCTGAGGTGGTACCGAAGGCTCCAGATAGCCTAAGTAGGACACTTCTCTGCCCTCGTCTGACGGATGCTTTGTTGGTGACCACATTCAGTCTATGTGCCCACGTGCTAGCTGCAAAGCTGAGTACTGATTCGAAGAGCGCACAGTAGTATGTACGTATGACTGGTAGAGGTAGTCTGTACTGTTTTGAATTTAGCCTCACCAGTTTGTGGAGTATTTTTTCTGCTTTGTCTGTTGTTAACGTTATGTGTTCATGGAAATTCAATTTTTCATCTATGTGTACCCCAAGATAGCGTGTAATGCGTGCTCGTTTGATGTTTGTGTCCCCAATTTCAACCGAAGGATTCCTTTGGAGTGATCCTTTCAGTAAAGTGCATGTTGTTTTGTTTTCGGCTATCCTTAGTTTGTTGTTGTGACACCACTGAGTAATTGTTTGTAGTAATCCACTGGCTTTCTCTTCTAACTGGTCTCTGTTGTTTGCAGTGACTACAACAAATAGGTCATCTGTGTAGGTGACAATTCCATCCGACCTGTCATCCCATCCAGTAGGAGGGGTTCGATTGTTATGTCCCAGAAGATGGGGCCGCAGATCGACCCTTGAGGACAGCCTTTGGTAATTCTTTTAATTACTTTCCGGCTGTCCATCTGCCATTCGACTACTCGGTTTTTACAGTAGTCCAGAAAACTGTTGTACAGTGATTGCGGTACCTCCAGATGTCTTAGCCTCTGAAACAGTGCTGGCCACCAAAGATTATCAAATGCTCCAGCAATGTCAATCATTATTGCCATGGCGTATTTCTGTTTTGTGGTGTTAACTATGTGCAGGGCCTGGTTGATGGCATCATCTATTGATCTGCCAGATCTGAAGCCGAACTGGTGTTGGCTCATACCCCTGAGAGCTCTGTGTGCTTGCAGGCGCTTACACAGTAGCTTCTCCTGAATCTTTGCTAGGGTGTTTATTAGGCATATTGGCCTGTAAGTCTTTGGATCTGAAGGATCCCTGTCCGCTGATTTCTTAATAATGACTGCTTTGGAGGTTTTCCATACTGTAGATACCCTGCCCAGCCGTAAGGCATCGTTCAGTAACGTTGTTAGGAACGGGGTGATCTGCGGTGCTAGTTTTTTCAGTGTTTTCGAGTGGATACCATCTGGTCCAGGTGCTTTTTTGTTTTTGAGCTCTGAGATTGCTAGCGCAACCTCTTCTTGCGCAAAAGGACAGGTGACAGTTGCAGTGTTGTATGGTGTGTGTAGGTTTTCTCTTAGTGTTGCATGATGATGTGTGTCTGTATCGATAACCTCGTCAGGGAGCAGTTTATACAGCAGAAACTCCGCTGTATTCCTCCACCCCCTCGTCATCGTGCCGTCATCCTGCCTTAGCGTTCCCAGAACTAGTGGGGTTTTTATCTTCTCTGTCAGTATTTTGTATGGTTCCCCCCATATATTTTGCTCTGTTTGTGTTGTTACAAATAGCTCCCATTGTTGTCTACGCGTGTTGTATAGGGTCTGTCTGTATAAGTCTTGTGCATGCCTATATGCTTCAAGTCTTATTCGTCGGTCCCTATCTGCTATCGCCCTTTGATATAATTTTCATTTGCGTCTTGCGTCTTGTTTGAGTCTCGTAAGTTCGTTGGTCCATGGTACTGGTGAGCAATTTGTGTTCTTTGCTGTCAGTATTGATGTGTTTTGTGCATGTTGTATCACCTGTGTTAACTTGTGTGCTCTATAATCGATACTTCCATTGATCTTTTGTAGATCGCGTCGTTGGATAATTTCCGTTAATTTGTTCCAGTCTGCTTTGTGCAACAGCAAGTGTCTGGTGTGTGATTTGGTCATTGTGTTCTGTCAGTGTGTATGTTATGACATTATGATCACTACTGGTTATGTTGTCGTGTACAGTCTAGTTTGTTACGTATGCCATTGCTGCATTATTTGCTAGCGTGAAGTCGATATTACTGCTCGTACCATTGAACCCTGCATATGTTGGTATAGGTCCTTCCATATTCATTACATGTAATTGTGTTTCTTGTATTAGATCGGTGATAATGCGTCCTCTGTCATCTGTTCTGAGTTCCAGAGGGTCGATCTGGAATTAAAGTCAGCACTTATCACTAATTTTTTGCCTCTGGCATACATTACTAGGTCTCTGATGTAGTCTGCATACGGCTGTATTTGATGGCTGTATTGGGTGTACATGGATGCAATAACCCATGTGACGATCCCGTTAGTTATCTCTATGGTAACCAAGTGTTGATTGCATAACTGTGTTACCTTAACTATGTTATAAGTTCTATTTAGAATTACTATTGCAGCCTTACAGTCATTGCTGCCTGTTATTGTGGTAGCATGTTTTGGTAGACATACCAGTTGCCCGTTTCTGTTATAGGGTTCTTGTAAGCACATGATGTCTGCCTGCAGGTCTAGTGCTATTTTAGGGATTTCCGCGCTGACTGTCGTACTGTTTTGTGTATTATGTTGTAAGATATTCATTTTTTGTCTATGTGTTCTGGATGTTTTACGTGTACAAAACATTTACTGCCAGTCTGTGAGGAAGCCGCCTGGTAGAATTTTGCACAGAGCACAACTTAATCATAGCTAACACTTGGTTTAAGAATCATGATAGAAGGTTGTATACATGGAAGAACCCTGGAGATACTAAAAGGTATCAGATAGATTATATAATGGTAAGACAGAGATTTAGGAACCAGGTTTTAAATTGTAAGACATTTCCAGGGGCAGATGTGGACTCTGACGACAATTTATTGATTATGACCTGTAGATTAAAACTGAAGAAACTGCAAAAAGGTGGGAATTTAAGGAGATGGGACCTGGATAAACTCAAAGAACCAGAGGTTGTACAGAGTTTCAGGGAGAGCATGAGGGAACAATTGACAGGAATGGGGGAAAGAAATACAGTAGAAGAAGAATGGGTAGCTTTGAGGGATGAAGTAGTGAAGGCAGCAGAGGATCAAGTAGGTAAAAAGAAGAGGGCTAGTAGAAAGCCTTGGGTAACAGAAGAAATATTGAATTTAATTGATGAAAGGAGAAAATATAAAAATGCAGTAAGTGAAGCAGGCAAAAAGGAATACAAATGTCTCAAAAATGAGATCGACAGGAAGTGCAAAATGGCTAAGCAGGCATGGCTAGAGGACAAATGTAAGGATGTGGAGGCTTATCTCACTAGGGGTAAGATAGATACTGCCTACAGGAAAATTAAAGAGACCTTTGGAGATAAGAGAACCACTTGTATGAACATCAAGAGCTCAGATGGAAACCCAGTTCTAAGCAAAGAAGGGAAAGCAGAAAGGTGGAAGGAGTATATAGAGGGTCTATACAAGGGCGATGCACTTGAGGACAATACTATGGAAATGGAAGAGGATGTAGATGAAGATGAAATGGGAGATACGATACTGCGTGAAGAGTTTGACAGAGCACTGAAAGACCTGAGTCGAAACAAGGCCCCCGGAGTAGACAACATTCCATTGGAACTACTGACGGCCTTGGGAGAGCCAGTCCTGACAAAACTCTACCATCTGGTGAGCAAGATGTATGAAACAGGCGAAATACCCTCAGACTTCAAGAAGAATATAATAATTCCAATCCCAAAGAAAGCAGGTGTGGACAGATGTGCAAATTACCGAACAATCAGTTTAATAAGCCACAGCTGCAAAATACTAACACGAATTCTTTACAGACGAATGGAAAAAACTAGTAGAAGCCGACCTCGGGGAAGATCAGTTTGGATTCCGTAGAAATACTGGAACACGTGAGGCAATACTGACCTTACGACTTATCTTAGAAGAAAGATTAAGGAAAGGCAAACCTACGTTCCTAGCATTTGTAGACTTAGAGAAAGCTTTTGACAATGTTGACTGGAATACTCTCTTTCAAATTCTAAAGGTGGCAGGGGTAAAATACAGGGAGCGAAAGGCTATATACAATTTGTATAGAAACCAGATGGCAGTTATAAGAGTCGAGGGGCATGAAAGAGAAGCAGTGGTTGGGAAGGGAGTAAGACAGGGTTGTAGCCTCTCCCCGATGCTATTCAATCTGTATATTGAGCAAGCAGTAAAGGAAACAAAAGAAAAATTCGGAGTAGGTATTAAAATCCATGGAGAAGAAATAAAAACGTTGAGGTTCGCCGATGACATTGTAATTCTGTCACAGACAGCAAAGGACTTGGAAGAGCAGTTAAACGGAATGAATAGTGTCTTGAAGGGAGGATATAAGATGAACATCAACAAAAGCAAAACGAGGATAATGGAATGTAGTCGAATTAAGTCGGGTGATGTTGAGGGTATTATATTAGGAAATGAGACACTTAAAGTAGTAAAGGAGTTTTGCTATTTGGGGAGCAAAATAACTGATGATGGTCGAAGTAGAGAGGATATAAAATGTAGACTGGCAATGGCAAGGAAAGCGTTTCTGAAGAAGAGAAATTTGTTAACATCGAGTATACCGTATTTACTCGAATCTAAGCCGCACTCGAATCTAAGCCGCACCTGAAAAATGAGACTCGAAATCAAGGAAAAAAAAATTTTCCCGAATCTAAGCCGCACCTGAAATATGAGACTCGAAATTCAAGGGGAGAGTAAAGTTTTAGGCTGCACCTCCAAATCGAAACAAAGTTGGTCCATTGTAATATGAGACACAATTTAGGTCGAATGAATGACGATACAGCTACAGTAGTTTGGTTCGCGTAGTAAGCTAAGCAGTTAGGCTTTACCAGGTAGCCATAGCTATGCGTCAGGCGCTCCGTCCATAATTATACGGGTACCCTTCCTTTTTCACGTGCTTCGTCTGGTTTGGATCGATTGCTTATTTTTCTTTGATCTTATAAGTGCCGTTCTCTTTGTTATAGGTGTTTACGTCACTCTAAGCTGAAAATGCATTACTGTACTGTGTCATGCACTGTTTGTCGCATTCTGATAATCAGTGTTTACGGCCTGTCGCCGCTCGCGGCGTGGCTTGCTTTTGTGCGCACTACCGCTGCTTACAATTAAAAAAAGAAAAAGAGAGGAATCGTCTCATTAGCGAAACAATGGCAAGAGACTGCTATTTGTTGTTACTAACACTGCTGCTTTCTTTGACGATCAACAAGAACCAAATAATAGACTGCGTATGATAGAAGATGTTCTGAACGAGAGTTTAGCGAAAATTTTTCTGTTTGAAAATCTTTGCAGACGTCTCTTTAGTACATAACATTCTGCACAGAAATTAGTCATCTTAGATTTAAAAATCTAGTCAATTGACGTACTTCATTTCTGACTATCACTATTAGGCATAAGAATAATACGAATATAAACATGAAATGATATGTATGTTCTTCGGCGTTTGCTGTTGTCTCACTCTAGTTTCGTAATTATTAAGCGGACAGGATTTAAACGAGATAGCAGCAAACACGAAAGAATACATGGCAAAATGTTTATATAGGTATTATTCTTATGGTGAAGAGAATACTGCATGTGATTCACAATTCATAAAAGTTCCTATTAGTAACCATCTCTTCTCATAGGTAGAAAAAATTCAGAACGTAGAGTTGGCCATATTGACAAACATCCCAAACAGTCTTGCCAGTCGGATTTTCGTAGTACAATACATTGTAATGTTGCTACATTCGAAGACTAACAATACGGAATTTGTATTTACTTCGTTGGATAATGTATGAAAATGCAGTGGTCGAAACTCGGGGCGGAGAAAAAATTTCGTCTTCCATCGTTTTTTTTTTTTTTATTTATTTATTTACTGAC